>NW_027283459.1:0-20000 GCF_046629955.1 Centroberyx affinis | reverse complement strand
ACTCTAAACATTATAAATCAAAACATTATGAATCAAATAAAACAAATCAAACACATTCAGTCATAATGTCTGGATTACCATCACATGGTCTGTTTCTCTAGTCTGTTGTCTGTAGTCACTAGTCTGTAGTCTCATTAATATGTAGTCTCTAGTCTGTTGTCAGTAGCATGTAGCCTTTACTCTCTAATCTCTAGTCTGTAATCTTTAGACTCTAGTCTGTAGTCTTTAGACTCTAGTCTGTAGTTTCTATTCTGTAGTCTCTAGTCTGTAGTGTCTCATCTCTAGTCTGTAGTCTTTAGTCTCTAGTGTCTAGTCTGTAGTTTCTAATCTGTAGTTTCTAATCTGTAGTCTCTAGTCTCTAGTCTGTAGTATATAATATCTAGTCTGTAGTTTCTAAAATGTAGTTTCTAGTCTCTAGTCTGTAGTGTCTAGTCTGTAGTATATAATATCTAGTCTGTAGTTTCTAAACTGTAGTTTCTAGTCTCTAGTCTGTAGTGTCTGGTCTGTAGTCTGTAGATGCAGAGCTGTGTGTGTGGGAGCAGGGCGACAGGTGCCAGGTGTGAGACAGATGGCAGCAGACAGACAGACAGGCAGGCAGACAGACAGACAGGTGGAGGCAGGCAGACAGGTGGAGGCAGACAGACAGGTAGAGGCAGGCAGACAGGTGGAGGCAGGCAGACAGGTGGTTCACATGTGTTGGATCTCAAACTGAGACCAGATGGAGGAAAGTCTGATTCAGTTCAAATCTTCCAAAGCTGTTGGGAAAGTAGAAAGATAATGTTTTTGTGTGTGTATGTGTTTGTGTGTGTGTGTGTGTGTGTGTGTGTGTGTGTGTGCGTGTGTGTGTGTGTGTGTGTGTGTGTAAAACACGTGCTGCGTTCAGGTGCTGGTGGCAAAGTCTGACATTGTTGCTTTAGTATTTTTGATGGAAAAACAAACGCTAAACAAACATGGCCGCCCTGCAGCTTAACGAGCTGCTTTAACAGACTTCATTTAAACTTTTCCTGCCATGTTGAGAAAGTGAAAGGTAGAGATGGGACGATATATCCAAATTCAATATATCACAATACAACATGTGTCAGTCCATCTGTTGTGTCAGGAACATGAATGGTGATATCAGCTCCATGTTATTCTGCTGTCAGGAACATGAATGGTGATATCAGCTCCATGTTATTCTGCTGTAGTAATCACTAATGAGACTCTTGACCATCACAGTTTCACAAGCTCTCCATCCAGATTCTATTATTGTCACTTTGTAACAACATTTTTAAATTGTTGTTTACATTCTAGCAGCCAATGGCATCGCTGGAAAGATTTGAGTCTCAGAAATAAACAGAGTTCTGCTCATTCAGATTTTGTTGTTGTTGCTGAACCTTTATTGATCACATGGTGTCCTGGCTGTATTGACTCAGATCAGGTATTGAATCGTATCGAGAGAGAAACAGATCATCTATCACAAGTTAAAGGTCATTATTGCGTCATAATTAAATTCACACTTCATCATCCGACTTTGAATGACGAAATTTCCAATGAATTGTATGAATGAATGCATGTATGAAATAAGACAGAAAATTATAAAACATATCGCACTTTCTATGAAGCCAGTATAAGTATAATACATTATAATCATTCTTATAACACATTATAATGACATCATAATGTATTATAAGTAAAGTTATAATCATGCATAGACAGTTATAATGTTTTATAACATTATAAACACATTACTTACAATCTGTTATAAAGCTTTTTCATTACCAATTTAAATGAAAAAGCTTTATAACAGATTATGAGTAATGTTATAAAACATTATAACTGTCAATGCATGATTATAACTATACTTATAATGCATTATGATGGCATTATAATGTGTTATACATATGATTATGATATATTATAGACACAGACTTCATAGAAAGTTACCAAAATATCAATATATCTGCAATGTGAGTGAAGTCCAAGTGGTGAGAAGAAAATAGTTTCATTTGGTTCAGATTTTCTGAAGGCTGCAATATTCAAAAGAGAACAAATTGCCACACACACACACACACACACACACACACACACACACACACACACACACACACACACACACACACACACACACACACACAGACACACACACACACACACACACGTTAGCTGCTGTATTTCAGATGTATTTCTCTCTCTCTGTGTCTCAGCATTGAACTCCAGGCCTTGAGATGAATTTTTAAGACCTGCATATTCAAAAGTGAACACATTACACACACACACACACACACACACACACACACACACACACACACACACACAGCCTGCATGTGCAGATGACTCCAGAGGCGCGGCGTGACCCGGCGGCGGCGAGACTAAAGGTCACGGCGGCGGGCGGCGAGCCTCGCATCCTGATTACCCACAACCCCCTCTCACTTCCTGTGAGGTCCGCGAGGTTCATTAGCAATGGGAATACGGACGGACGGACGGACGGATGGAGAGAGAGAGAGAGAGAGAGGGGAGAGAGAGAGAGAGAGAGAGAGAGATATGAACCAAATAAACGAAGCGTCCGGAGAGGGAAAGCGGAGACAGAGGGAAAAAAAGGAGGGAGAAGAAAAAAAAAAAAAGAGAGAGAGAGAGAGAGAGAGAGAGAGAGAGAGTCTTATTATTTATGCAGTCAATAGGCCAAGGCTTGTCTGCATCTCTAATTGTTTGATTTTAAAGGCGGGACCGGCTCTTTAAACAAACATGCTCTTATGCTAATGGAGGCGCAGCGATGCCCTCCTGACGGGGGGCGGGGGGGGCATGGGGGATTATGGGAGGTTGGGGGAGAGAGGGGGGGAGAGGGGGGAGACTGAATATCATTTGGATAATTAAAGATGACAGAGGAAATCGTCTCTCTCTCTCTCTCTCTTCTCTCTCCCCCTTCACTTTGTCTTGACAGGTGGAGGAGGAGGGGTTGAGGGAGGGGGGTGAGGGGGTAGAGGGGGGGGGTTCAGTCCTGATTGCTGTCAATCAAGCGGTCCGGTGGGAGGGCCGCCGAGGCTGGCTGCTCGCCGTGAACTTTGACCCCGCCGGGCCGACTGTCTCAGTGTGTGTGTGTGAGAGAGAGAGGCAGAGGCAGAGTGAGAGAGAGAGAGAGAGAGAGAGAGAGAGAGAGAGAGAGAGAGAGAGTGTTAACAACCTTGAGAGACGGACTGAATTTCAACAGGCTCAGGGCCATGGAGAGGAGAGAGAGAGAGAGAGAGAGAGAGAGAATGAAGGGGGAGAGGGGTGGAACGAGGTTGGGGAGAACAGAGAGAGAGAGGAGGGAAAGAGGGAGGTGGAGAGAGAGAGACAAAAAGCGAGGTGAACGGGAGACAATAAAGGGATACGAGTGAACAGAGGATGAGAGAGAGAGGAGAAAATGAAGGGAAAGAAGGGTAGAAGAGGATAGGAAAAGCATAGTAAAAGAGAGAGAGAGAGAGAGAAACCAAGATGAGAATGAATGTGACTCTCTGTCTGTTTTATCTATTTGATCTGCATTCGTTATTATTCTTTATTTATTTGTTATTCTTTACAGTTTGTCATAACTATTAATCATTTTGTTTGTTTTTTGGTTGTTAATTATTGTCACCATTATTTATGTGAGCTTTGGCAACATAATAATTATTTGTCAAGCCAATAAAACTGATTGAAATTGAAATAAGGGTGAAAGAGAAAGAGAGAGAGGGAGGAATGGAGGGAGAGAGAGGAGAAAATGGAAGGGAAGAGGGGGAGAACGAGGGAGAGAAAATGAAGGGAGGATGGTTGGATAGAGGATGGGGACAGAGGAGGAAGAGAGGCAGAGGAGAAAATGGAAGGGAAGAGGGGGAGAACGAGGTTGGGAAGAACAGTGAAATGAGAGAGAGAGAGAGAGAGAAAGAGAGAGAGAGATGAGAAAATGAAGGAAAGAGGGGGAGAACAAGGTTGGGAAGAACAGAGAGAGAGAGAAAATGAAGGGAGGATGGTTGGATAGAGGATGAGGAGAGAAAGGAAGAGAGAGAGGAGAAAATGGAAGGGAAGAGGGCTGGGAAGAACAGTGAGATGAGAGAGAGAGAGAGAGAGAGAGAGAAATGAAGGCAGTGTGGATGGATAGAGAGAAAGAGAGAAAAAGGAGGGAGGGATGGAGAGGAGAAAATGAAGGGGTGGTACCAGGTTGAGAAGAACAGAGGGAGACAGATGGATATAGGGAAGGAGAGAGGCGGAGAAAGAGAAAAAAGGAAGAGAGAGAGAGAATGAAGGGAGAGAGGGGTGGAACGAGGTTGGGGAGAACAGAGAGGGGGAGAGAGAGAGAGAGAGAGAGAGAGAGAGAGAGAGAGGAGGAGAAGAAAGAGGAAAAGGTTTGACTGAATACTTATAATTTATTGGAAATTTTTATTTAAAGATATTTAATATCCGCTACCAAATCCAAAACACCAGTGTGTGTGTGTGTGTGTGTGTTTCTAAGTATTCCTGTGTATTTGTATTCCTTGTGTGTGTGAGGGAGAGAGAGGGAGAGAGAGAGAGAGAGAGAGAGAGAGAGAGAGAGAGAGAGAGAGGGAGATCAAAAGAAACAGTGGATCACTAGAAAGCCAAAGTGACAATTGAACAAACGACAACAATGAAAAGACGATCGGATTATATCTCTATCCTTCTGTCGCTGTGTGTGTGTGTGTGTGTGTGTGTGTATGTGTGAGTGTGAGTGTGTGTGTGTGTCTGTGTGTGTATCTGCTTGTTTTTGACTGTGTGTGCAGAAGTGTGTGTGTGTGTGTAATTGCATATTTATTGATGTGTGCTCCCACATTTATTTGTTCCTGGCTGTGTTTGTGTCTTCCCTCGTGTTTTTTCTGTGTGTTTGTGTGTCAGCAGTGTGTGTGTGTGTGTGTGTGTGTGTGTGTGTGTGTGTGTCAGCACTGTGTGTGTGTGTGTGTGTCTCACTAACGCTGAGCTGAGCAGGAGGGGTTGAGATGTAAAACCTTCCCTCCTCTCCAGACACACGATACACCGAACCCTCAGCCCCTAACACATTAATCTGCTCACACACACACACACACACACACACTCCCTTAGACATTTCTGCGTGAAACACACACACACTCAAACACACACATTCCCTTACGCGCTAGTGAGAAATACTCACACACAGACACACACTTATTCTCTTGCACACTCTTATGCACACACACACACACACACACACACACACACACATACACACACACACACACAGAAAGCGGCTTGTGTTGAATCATTTCATTAGAAGCTTGTGAGCGTGTGGATTAATAGGTTTTACTGTCAGACAGACAGAGGATTTTCTCTCCCTCTCTCTCTCTCCCTCTCTCTCTCTCTCTCTCTCTCCCTTCACTGCTCTTTATCTTCCTCTCATCCGTCCCTTCTCACTCTCTTCGCCCTTTCTTCTGTCGCTGCTGCTCTTCTCTCATCCTCCTCTCATCTTCCTTTCTTTCGTCGAGCTCCCACCCATCCCCTTTTTTCTCCTTTATCTCCTTTATCTTTTTTTTCCTCCCTCCATCTCCGCTCCTCTGCTCTGCTCCTCCTCTGCTGCTCAGTGTGTTTTAGCTGTCTATCCCGACCTTAAAGGAGAAGTTTGGTGATTTTGGACCTATATGTAATCAACCTGAAAAATAAGACTGGTGCAAATATGTGGTTTTAAACACAATGTAACTGATAATTACAACACTAGAAGGTATTAAACCTTCTCCTTTCTCCTCTTTTCTAAAGCTTGTTGTCAAATGTCACTCCTGAACAAAGCTCCTCCCGCTCCATTCAGCAGCTTTTCATTCTTTTAAAGGTATAATATGTAACATTTCCACATTAAAATATCTAAAAACGACTACACCTATGTTATATATTTTTTTGAGTTGTGTACTTACATTTTCCCAAATGTTTCCAACAATGTTCAAACCCAGAGAAATTAGTAATTTTCTTCAAGGTAACGGTGCGTTTCATTTGGTCTCCTGTCATGGTGTCATATCCCCTTTCCCCCCTGACTTCCTGTCATGGCGTCATATCCCCTTTACCCCCTGACTTCCTGTCATGGCGTCATATCCCCTTTACCCCCTAACTTCCTGTCATGGCGTCATATCCCCTTTACCCCCTGACTTCCTGTCATGGCGTCATATCCCCTTTACCCCCTGACTTCCTGTCATGGCGTCATATCCCCTTTACCCCCTAACTTCCTGTCATGGCGTCATATCCCCTTTACCCCCCTAACTTCCTGTCATGGCGTCATATCCCCTTTACCCCCTAACTTCCTGTCATGGCGTCATATCCCCTTTACCCCTGACTTCCTGTCATGGCGTCATATCCCCTTTACCCCCTAACTTCCTGTCATGGCGTCATATCCCCTTTACCCCCTAACTTCCTGTCATGGTGTCATATCCTCTGTACCCCCTAACTTTAGGGGAAACACGGAAACACCAGATGATCCATCAGAGAGTGAGGAAGGAAGTCGGCCAGCTAGCCGCTCTAGCCGCTCTGTTGTTTTTTTCATTCTGTTGTTTTTATCGCTCACTGTGACGGATCACAATGATTCATTCCCGTTTGCTGCGTTCTGTCGCTGAAGCTGTCCCCGTAAAAAAAACTCCCATGATCCCACGCTACTTCACGACGTCATCAAACTACGTCTTTTGTCATTGTTTTGATTGAGAGAGGCAGAAATTACATACTGTGTATTTAAAACTAGCTTGTCTCCTCCCTTGCTCTTTAAAAGTGACACTCTCCTCCTCCAATTCCTCATAATGGCAGAATCGGTGAAGTGTGCGAGTAAACTTGTGAAACTATTAAACTTGTGAAACTAGCAAACTTGTGAAACTAGTAAACTTGTGAAACTAGCAAACTTGTGAAACTAGTAAACTTGTGAAACTAGCAAACTTCTTAAACTAGCAAACTTGTGAAACTAGTAAACTTGTGAAACTAGCAAACTTGTGAAACTAGTAAACTTGTGAAACTAGCAAACTTCTTGAACTAGCAAACTTGTGAAACTAGCAAACTTGTGAAACTAGTAAACTTCTTAAACTAGCAAACTTGTGAAACTAGTAAACTTGTGAAACTAGCAAACTTGTGAAACTAGCAAACTTGTGAAACTAGTAAACTTCTTAAACTAGCAAACTTGTGAAACTAGTAAACTTGTGAAACTAGTAAACTTCTTAAACTAGCAAACTTGTGAAACTAGTAAACTTGTGAAACTAGCAAACTTGTGAAACTAGTAAACTTGTGAAACTAGCAAACTTCTTGAACTAGCAAACTTGTGAAACTAGTAAACTTGTGAAACTAGCAAACTTCTTGAACTAGCAAACTTCTTGAACTAGCAAACTTGTGAAACTAGCAAACTTGTGAAACTAGTAAACTTGTTAAACCAGTAAACTTGCTACCTGCCTCTTCACTTGTCATTGTGGGTCATGTGACCTTCAGCAGGAGAGAGATCTGTCAAAGTGAGACTGGTAACTGGTGACACTTCTCTGTAGGTACAGTTAGCTTAGCTGTTAGCATTTATGCACGGTGCTTTGTAATGTTTGTCCTTGGCAGGCTTCCGTAGTGCAGTGGCTTTGCTGTGTCTTATTTACAAATGTGTTGCAGGTTCTGTCGCCCTCTAGAGGTCAGAATATTTTGCTTATTGCAGTTTTAAGGAGAAATGTAAGAATGACAAGAATGAAAAAAATAGCAGCAGTGGAAAAAACTGAGACAAAGAAAATTAAAAATATGCTAAAATATATGCAAATAATATGAAACGCATGCTGTATGAAAATACATGAAAAACATAAAAAATTATCAAGTTAAGAGCAACAGATAACAGAAGAAACATATGAGAATGTGAAGAAAACAAATAGGTGAATGTGCAGCATGTGTACAGGATGTGATGAAATGTGCGTCGTATTGTGTGTGTACAGTGTGATGAATGTGTTTATTAGTGTGTGTGTGTGTGTGTGTGTGTGTGTGTGTGTGTGTGTGTGTGTGTGTGTTGCCTGGCGTGTCTCAGTCACCTGGCTCTGTCACCCTCCATAATCACTACAATCCAACAGAGAAATCTGCTCTAATCAAATGGGAAACGCCTCCATGATTTTGGCTCTCGTTCGCCCTCTCTCTCTCTATCTCTCTCACTTTCATTGATTCTTGATGTCGTTCTCTCATTATTTCTTCTCCTCTTCCCTCGTATTCTCTCTCTCTGTTTTTCTCTCTCATTTTGTCTCTCTAATTTTCAGACTCTGTGTGTGTGTGTGTGTGTGTGTGTGTGTGTGTGTGTGTGTGTGTGTGTGTGTGTGTGTGTGTGTGTGTGTGTGTGTGTGTCGGGCTCTCAGTCAGGGAGGCGGGAGCAGCAGCTGGCGAGGGCAGCCCCCAGAGGGATTGTGGGTAGGGAGGGGAAGGTTATGGCTTCACTCCCATCACCGATCTGTTGCCTGTGTGCGTGTGTGTGTGTGTGTGTGTGTGTGTGTGTGTGTGTGTGTGTGTGTGTGCGTGTGTGTGTGTGCGCGCGCAGTACAGGAGCGGTTCCAGCTAAGTGTCAGAGTGTAATGGGAGAGTGTGTGTCTCAGTTTCAGTCCAGGCTGGCTTGGTGTCAGCTTGGTTAGTTAGTGGTTTGCTTTGGTTTTGTTTGGTTTTGATTGGTTTAGACAGCTTGGTTGGTTACTGGTTTAGTTTGGTTTGGTTTAGAAAGCTTGTTTATTTAGAAGCTTTTCTGGTTTGGTTTGGTTTGGTTTGGTTTGGTTTGATTTGGTTTGGTTAGCTAGCAGTGGTTTGATTTGGTTTGGTTTGGTTAGCTAGCAGTGGTTTGATTTGGTTTGATTTGGTTTGGTTCGGTTAGCTAGCAGTGGTTTGATTTGGTTTGGTTTGGTTAGCTAGCAGTGGTTTGATTTGGTTTGGTTTGGTTAGCTAGCAGTGGTTTGATTTGGTTTGATTTGGTTTGGTTCGGTTAGCTAGCAGTGGTTTGATTTGGTTTGGTTTGGTTAGCTAGCAGTTGTTTGATTTGGTTTGGTTTGGTTTGGTTTGATTTGATTTGGTTTGGTTTGGTTAGCTAGCAGTGGTTTGATTTGGTTTGGTTTGGTTTGATTTGGTTTGGTTTGATTTGGTTTGGTTAGCTAGCAGTGGTTTGATTTGGTTTGGTTTCGGTTTGATTTGGTTTGGTTTGGTTTGATTTGGTTTGGTTTGGTTAGCTAGCAGTGGTTTGATATGGTTTGGTTTGGTTTGGTTCGGTTAGCTAGCAGTTGTTTGATTTGGTTTGATTTGGTTTGGTTCGGTTAGCTAGCAGTTGTTTGATTTGGTTTGGTTTGGTTTGGTTTGATTTGGTTTGGTTTGATTTGATTTGATTTGGTTTGGTTTGGTTAGCTAGCAGTGGTTTGATTTGGTTTGGTTTGGTTTGATTTGGTTTGGTTTGATTTGGTTTGGTTAGCTAGCAGTGGTTTGATTTGGTTTGGTTTCGGTTTGATTTGGTTTGGTTTGGTTTGATTTGGTTTGGTTTGGTTAGCTAGCAGTGGTTTGATATGGTTTGGTTTGGTTAGCTAGCAGTTGTTTGATTTGGTTTGGTTTGGTTTGATTTGATTTGGTTTGGTTTGGTTAGCTAGCAGTGGTTTGATTTGGTTTGGTTTCGGTTTGATTTGGTTTGGTTTGGTTTGGTTTGGTTTGGTTTGGTTTGATTTGGTTTGGTTTGATTTGGTTTGGTTAGCTAGCAGTGGTTTGATTTGGTTTGGTTTCGGTTTGATTTGATTTGATTTGGTTTGGTTTGGTTTGGTTTGGTTTGATTTGGTTTGGTTTGGTTTGGTTTGGTTTGGTTAGCTAGCAGTGGTTTTATTTGGTTTGGTTTCGGTTTGATTTGGTTTGGTTTCGGTTTGATTTGATTTGGTTTGGTTTGGTTTGGTTTGGTTTGGTTTGGTTTGATTTGGTTTGGTTTGGTTTGATTTGGTTTGGTTTGGTTTGGTTAGCTAGCAGTGGTTTGATTTGGTTTGGTTTCGGTTTGATTTGGTTTGGTTTGGTTTGGTTTGATTTGGTTTGGTTAGCTAGCAGCTATTTGGTTTGGTTTGGTTTGATTTGGTTTGCTAGCAGTGGTTTGATTTGGTTTGGTTTGGCTTGATTTGGTTTGGTTTGATTTGGTTAGCTAGCAGTGGTTTGGGTTTGGTTTGGGTTGGGTTGGGTTGATTGTGTTTGGTTTGGTTTGGTTTGGTTTGGTTTGGTTTGGTTTGGATTGGGTTGGGTTTGGGTCGGTTTGGTTTGGTTGGGTTGGGTTGGTTTGAACATCATGGTTAGTTATTGGTTGGATTGGTTTGGTTTGGTTTGACTTGGTGTGGTTTGGTTTGGTTTGGTTTGGTTTGGTTTGGGTTGGGTTTGGGTCGGTTTGGGTCGGTTTGGTTTGGTTGGGTTGGGTTGGTTTGAACATCATGGTTAGTTAGTGGTTGGATTGGTTTGGTTTGGTTTGACTTGGTGTGGTTTGGTCTGGTTTGGTTTGGTTTAGTTTGGTCTGAAAGGCTGGCTTCATGTGTAAGCTTGGTAAGGAACTGAACTGAACTGATAAAATATTTTCTACTCCTTTATATTTGATTATATGTTTTTTTGACTGACTAAGGCTTCCAATCAGATTAAATATGTGTTGCATGTTAGTGCTACAGCTGTGTGTGTGTGTGTTTGTGTGTGTGTGTGTGTGTGTGTGTGTGATCCAGAGAGAAGAGCAGATCAAACCTCATCCTGTTCTCTGCTCTTATACTGTCAATCCTATTTTAGTATTAGCTCCGGCTCTCACTGTAATCCACTTTAACAGGATGGAATAGAATAGAATAGAATAGAATAGAATAGAATAAGGTCAAACCAGGAACATAATTTAATACAATATGTAAATGTGAAGTCTAGTCTGTGATATTTTTAGCCCTGCAGCTCAGTGTGTAATTCAACCAGAGGCTTTACTGCTGGAGATGAGTCATCTAGGAATTATAAAGACATGCACACACACACACACACACACACACACATTAACATGTATATATGTGCAATACGTACAGATGGTCATTTATTGGCTATGGGAGGCAGGTCCGTCCCTACTTGTTAAGACAAAATATGCTGTAACCCGCTTTTTCATCCTGTGATTTTTAATATTGTCTTTTAATGGGAAGCTGAGGGAGACTAACTCTACAACTATCACCCATTTTTTAAATATTTTTATTCAAGAAAACATTGCACATCTAACAAGACTGAAACTGAAAGAATTACGAGTTGAATTTCTTCTTTTAAAGGTCCATATTCTCCACTGTCCAATGGCAGGTGAAAATGTAAAAAAAAAAAAAAAAAAAAAAAAGTACACATGTGGCAAATAAACACAAAAAATTATTATTTTTTTACATCTGAAGTAAAAACGGTCACATGACGTCAGAATACAACGTGAGAAAAACTGTTCACATGTGAAAACCAACACGTATCCAGAAAGCACATGTGCTTCGAATTCACATGTGGGATTTCACATGTGACTTTTTGTAAGGGAATTCACAGGAACACAATTTTCTTTAAGAGACAAAACAATACAACTGTCAGTCACCTCACACTTCTCTCTCATCCATGATCATTCCTTGTCACCGCTGGGTGAAAAACTCATAACTCCAATTTTGGTTTTTATGTTTTAACGTCAATTAAAGGATTCCATGCTCCTCTATGGGCTGAGGAAATTCTATGACCACTGGTTGAATTAAACCTTCTCAAAACCAATTAAATATATTATAAATATACTATAGGCTAAACTCAAAAATTTGTGGTTGTCAGGCTGAAAACAAAGCTGTTTTGCTTAGTGATCTGAGCTAATGAACTGCGGTGCAGTTTGTTATGAATGAGAATGTAGTCCGAACCAACTACAGGAAACCACCCCAAAATGCAAGGGATTATGGGTAATAAGGAGACTTGGAAAGCCTAGCAGAACAAAATGAAGTCTGGACTGATGCTCATATTCAGCTGTTTCTTCTTCATGTGTTCTTAACTGGTATGAACACCACAGAAGAAGAGACAGACAACTCTAACCAAAACTCTGTCCAATAAACAAGCTGCTTCTGAGTCATGTGACTTTTGTTTACAAGTCCTTGTTGGCTTGTGATTGGTCCGTTTGAACAAAAACAAACCAAAATACAAAAATACAAAAACGTTAACTTTTCCACTCTGGTTCAAACAAACTGGCATTATATATTCCACACTATAGTCCACTAGCTTTTCTCCTGGATTGTGCCTTAAAACATTAAAAACTAAGGATTTATTCATGCACCAGACCTGCATCACCACAGAACAACTCTTCCACATGCTCCTTAGTGTTTGTTTTACCCCGCCTGCAGCGCCAGATGGGTGGGGTTAACCGCACCAGAAACTGTTTGCTCTCACGCTGCTCTGATACTCAGCAGACTGAGAAGCAACCCATTTACTCGATGTATTGGATGCCCGCTGTAACCCAAGTCCTTTATATTTTTACCATGAGAGTTAGCGGTGTGTTAGACCGACCTGTTCTTCTTCTTCTTCTTCTTCTGCTGCTGCTGCTGGAGGCGTTTGTTTTCCACTCCAGTACGTGCCTCAGCACAAAATCAGCTGGTTAGACTGTGGAGCTGAAAGTCCGGGGCAGCTCCGATGCAGCTGTCGCCACTGCATGTACCTGTGTGTGTGTGTGTGTGTGTGTGTGTGTGTGTGTGTGTGTGTGTGTGTGTGTGTGTGAATGCCCTTCTTTTGTCGTTACACCTGTATATGATATGGATGCCTGCGATTGTGTGCATGTATGTGCATTTGATCATGCTTGTGTGTATATGTTATGTCTGCATGCTTACGTGCATAACGCTCTGTGTGTGTGTGTGTGTGTGTGTGTGTGTGTGTGTGTGTGTGTGTACCAGAAGAAATTGAAATAACAAGAGAACGCCATGGGAAGAGTTGGGAAAACTGAAATCAAACGAGAGAGAAAGATTCATTGGATTGAATGGGAGTTGCATGGCCCAGAAAAAAATAAAAAAAACTCATCCTGCAAATAAAAGGTGAAAAATCGCATTCCTAAAGAAAGAAAGACGTAGGTGAAAAGTGGAAACGAGAGAATGAGAGAGGAAGAGTAATTTTAATGAGATAAAACCTCAAAAAAATCATTTTCAATCTGGGAGCGCTTCATCCGAGGCCGCGGCAAAACACACAGAGAAATCATTAAAGGGGAGGAAACAGGCAGAGCTGCTGGTTTATGGATTAATAAGTGGAACACACAGAGAGAAAAACACACAGCGTCAATACAGTTAATTTGTTAAACTGGAAATGGGATCTGGATGAGGGAGAGATGGAGAGAGAGAGAGAGAGAGAGAGAGAGAGAGAGAGAGAGGCACAAAATGTCAGAAAAGACGCAGATTGAAGTTCTAACTCTACAAACATTTCTCAGGGACAGAAATAATCTGATTGGTTGAGTTAAAACTCAGTGGGCGGAGCCAAAGAACCACAGTTTTCTGGAGCAGAAGTTAGCTGACTGGCGAACTTGAAAGGCAAAGAGGAAACTCTGGGAAAAATATGAATAAGAAATGGCAATGACTCGAGTCACAGTTATATTTGCTTGAGATTTGACTTGATGCATGAAGAGAAGACTTGAGACTTGACTTGACTTGGGTTCTGGTGACTTGGGACTTGACTCTGACTTGTACTCTGATGACTTGAAAAGGTTTCTAAAGTCTTGACTTGAGATCTTGTGTTTGTGTAAATGACTCAGATTGAAAGTGATGAGATTTGTTCCAGCAGACGACTGAATTTAAATTCTGTTTTCTGAATTTGTATGGAATGACTGAATTTATTGAAGTTGAAACTGATTCTAGAAATCAAACTCATGATGCTCTTACCAAGTTTTTATCCTATTAAAACCATATTGCATTGAAAAGTCCTAGATATTTCGTTTTTTTTAAGATATTAAATTGATACTGGACTCTTGATTTGTTCTGACTTGACTTGCTGTTCTACATTTAGACTTGAGACTTGACTTGAGACTTGTGCCTCAAGACTTGAAACTGACTTGGGACTCAAGCAAAGTAGACTGGGTCACACCTCTGCTATATGCTAGTGTGGCTAGTTTGAACTTGAAAGGTCAGCTAGCTAAGTAGCTAACCTGGATAACTTACTGTATGTCTGAACTCACTCCCTCATTCATTCATTCATTCATTCATTCATTCATTCATTCATTCATTCTCTATTCTCTACATAGGAAACACTCAGTAGGGTTTATATACAGGGAGTAAGGAGATTTTGGACACTTTTATCTTGTCCACCTTGTATTGTATTGTATTGTATTGTATTGTATTGTCGTCCTGCAGGATTTGACAGTGAAAACTGTGTATGAGCAGCAGTGAAGCATTGCATGGTGGTAGTTTTACCATTTATTTATTTATTTATTTTTTGAGGGCATCACACACACCGCATAGAATTCTACAGGATTTCTAGACAGCAAATAGGGAGCGAGTTCAGAATGGACAGAGTGAATCTGTTCAGTTAGCAGCAGAGCGCTAGGCTTCATGTTAGCTTCCTCCTCTCTTGCCTCGTGTCTTTTTTCACTGAGCTTCTGTCTGATGTCACTGAGCCAAGAGAACCTGTGCTTCTTTGGCTCCGCCCACTGAGGTTTAACTCGACCAATCAGATTATTTCTGCCTACGAGAAATGTTTGTTGAAGTAAAACTCTAATCTGCAGACAGGACCAATAAGAAAAGAGATTGATTGTTTGATTGATTGATTGATTGATTGATTGATTGATTGATTGATACACGAGCCAGTAGAAACCTAAAAGTCAGAGAAATGGGTTTATGACTGGAAGGTTGCTGGTTCAACTCCCACTGCCGGCTGAATTACTCTCACCTCCCCTCTAGCTGTTTGTATGTGTGTGTGTGTGTGTGTGTGTGTGTGTGTGTGTGTGTGTGTGTGTGTGTGTGTGTGTGTTGTGTGTGTGTGCTAGTAAAGTCCATTGACCTTGCTTCATCTCCCTGTGAGCAGGACAAATATTTAAAATAGATGTCATGTCCTGGACCGCCTCCAATCTAACAGCCTCGGTGTGTGTGTGTGTGTGTGTGTGTGTGTGTGTGTGTGTGTGTGTGTGTGTGTGTGTGTGTGTGTGTGTGTGTGTGTGTGTGTGTGTGTGTGGATGGCTGACTCCTCTGCCACCCACCCACTGCTGAAAAAGCTACCATACCATGCAAAGCTCTCTCTCTCTCTCTCTCTCATTTCCCTCTATCACTCTCTATTGTTGCTTCTCTCTTTCTCTCTCTTTTTCTACAATGTCCTCACTTCATCTCCTTCACTCCTCCCTCCCTCTCCCTCTCTCTCTCTCTCTCTCTCTCTCTCTCTCTCTCCCTCCCTCCCTCCGACAGCCACTAATAATAACGCATGAAGACAGTCACACCAAATGAAGACAAATGTCGCCCGCTGCCGTGGAATCATAATCTCTCTCTCTCTCTCTCTCTCTTTCCACATACTCTCTCGCCCTCATTCTTCCCCTCTTCCCTCGTTCTTTCCCTCCGTCTCCATCCCTCCCTCCTCCTCCTCCTCCTCCTCCTCCTCCTCTCTCTCTGTTGTGCTGTAAAGTGGGATGTCTCTATATAAATCTCGGGGCGTCAGCTGGGTCTGGCGTGGCGTGGCTCTCAGCATCTTAACCGTAAACAAAATCCGATCTTGTCGTTTTTATCGTTATAATGAAGAGCTTTTATTGTTATAACGCTGTCATTTTTTATTCTTTTTTTTTTCTGTATTCTTTTCTGTGATACTTTATCATGTGACATGTGCGCTGTAAACACATTTAGCCTTACCGTACATTTTTAAAGCTATGCTATTTTTAACGGATAATTCGTGTTTATGTAATGGAGAAATTAAGGAGATTTCAGGGATGAAATGATGCAGTGATTCTCAACCTTTTTCATATCAAAGACCCTAATTGAATCCACATTAGAGCCACAGACCCCCATTTGATGAGATTTTGTCTCTCTGACCCAAATATGAGAATATTTTAATTGTCAGATTTGATTTTGTCCAGATTTCCATGACTATCTGTATTGTAGGTAGAGAGATAACAGAGAAACTGTGATCATTTATTCTACATTCTCTAACTGTGTTAACTTCTTGTAAATTAAATAATGCTGAAGTTTAACAATTCATCAGTTTGCTTGGGACCCCCTGGAACCCCCACAAGGACCCCTGGTGGTCCCCGGACCCCACGTTGAGAACCACTGAATTAAGGGATTTGGTTTCATAGTGCTTGCCTAAGATCAGCACCAGACTTCCTTCTAGCATGATAGTTTTGTGACCTACATCTAACAATTTGTCACACTGACCAAATGATATATTTATATACTATATAGATAGATAGATAGATAGATAGATAAATATGTATGTATATATATATGTATATATATGTATAGCCTATATATACCAATCATTTGTTGTTGCTCCATTTTGTCCCTAAAAATTTAATGGATATCAATAATTGGATTCTACTTCTACTTACTTTCAGCTAAATACTTCTTCCCAGCTTAAAAATATTCACCAACTTTAAGAGATGTGGATGTTCAACATGCTGAGACTCTTCATACTTTTTCAGATATTTAACTTTTATTCTATTAATTGCACAGAGTGAGCAGTGACCTCTAGTGGTCACTCTGTAAACATAAAACTTTAACTCTTTCTAATGAATTCAACTCTTTAACCTTTCAGTCTGAAATAAGCAAACCTCCATCTGCTGTCAGCTTTCCTCCAGGAAATCAGCCTTTCTAGTTTTCACTGAAACTTACTGACAGAGTTTCTGATCTGAGGAGCTGATCTGAGGTCTGACAGCCTGACAGCCAGACAGGAGTTTAGCATGGATTTTGAGGCTGTGAAAGGCAGAGAGACAGACAGGCAGGCAGAGACACAGACAGATGAAAGGAAAGATGTTGCACTTTTTAAAAGATTGCATCATTTCTCAACACTTGTCATGTCTAGTTTGGAATAATACATTTTGTCAAGTCTAGCACAATGTAGGCTATACTGTGTGTTTGTACAGGTTTTCATACCATTCCACATTTGGTCCATAACAAAGAACTGTTAGATTGCTAACTAGCAAGCAGGCTAA
The DNA here is from genome assembly GCF_046629955.1 of Centroberyx affinis. NCBI lineage: Eukaryota > Metazoa > Chordata > Actinopteri > Beryciformes > Berycidae > Centroberyx > Centroberyx affinis. The sequence goes on along the minus strand of NW_027283459.1, from coordinate 2,959 downwards.
CTTAGCAAAGCACCTGCGATTAGCCTACTAGCCACTAAGTGCCAACACGAGCTGCTACTAGCTATGTTACCTAGTGTGCTAATCAGATGTGTTAACAACAAGACAGTGATGGTTAGCTGACCAGATGCTATGGTTAGCTAGCTAACAAGCTGACATTATCTAAACACTAAATCAATCAGATGGATCAGTGATGAAATGATCAGTTCAGTCAGAAACAGACAGAAATTAACCGTCTGTTCAATTCTGTTGAGACAGAAACACAGTCAGCTGTTCACAGAGTTGAAGAAGGCAAGGCTCATACCGTATTTCCTCTAATAGTGGCTGGTAGTCAATTAAAACTCGGGTCTCCGATAATGTCCGGGGCCGTGGTCGACACGAACAAATAAAGGCCGGCCCCAAATACAGGCCGGGGAAAAAAACAAAGGAAAAAACAACGGTGGATACCGGTAAACTCCTGGTGCCTGTCATATAATGTAACTGTAGTTTGTAGTAACGTACAAGTGCCACAAGATGGCAGTATGCCACAAGACGGCTCGGCCGGCGGAAGTCTCTGGAGCGTGCCGTCGATTACCGGAATTAATTAATCAAAAAAACGGCTACCTAACGAACCCCAACAGAAGCAGATCAGAAAACAAGGAGGCTTCCTACTAAAATATGAGCAAATATACTTATCAGACAGAGGGAATTAGAAATAAAGGCCTGTCTCTAATATAAGCCTGCTTCCAATAAAGGCCTGGTACCCTCTGCAGCTGAGGGAAATAAAGGCCCGGGCCAATATTACAGGAAATACAGTAATTACTAATATTTTTGTATTGAAAATGCAGATATATATTGCCAATATTTTCTGCCAATAAATATCTTAAAATGTAATAGGCCTAATTTCCATGCCACCCACGAAATTAATGAAAAATAAAATACGGATCTGCAAATCGATATATCCATCTAAGGTATCCCTATTGATTACTGCTGTATCTACTATTAATGCAGAATAGATGCTAATGATGAAGGACTCCACTGTCTGTTCCATCAAACAGGGAGAACAGTTTCCCTCCAACAGCCGCACTGAAAACCTTCTCCACCAACACAGATTAACAAATATACGGATGGATGGTAATGTTGGTGCCATAACTGCGGGGATAATTGATTAAATGAGCATTGTAATTACATTTTCTCTTGCTAATATTGAAGATGTTATCAGTGTATCTTTTATCATTAAGTTAATCAGGAACTAAGAAGACATTAAAGAGAACGAGGAAGCATGTGATTAACCAGAGTGGTGAAGAGTGGTGCCATGATTAGCCATGCCAGTGTGTGTGTGTGTGTGTGTGTGTGTGTGTGTGTGTGTGTGTGTGTGAGAGAGAATTTCTTATTCCATTGTTTATAGCCATTTAAGCATATTTCCTGTGCTATTTTGGACAATGAATGATAACTGTTTGCGTGCTTGCATGCATGTGTGTGTGTGTGTGTTTTGTGTGTGTGTGTGTGTGTGGTTAACTGCAAGTGTGTGTGTGAGCATTTGTGTCTGTGTCCATGCATGCAGTGATGATGTGTGGTCTATGTGTGTGTGTGTGTGTATATAAGAGAAGGATTACAGAGATATGATAATCTCAATGAGAAGAAATTATTGTTTAGATAGCCTAATGTCAGCTTGTTAGCTAGCTAACCATAGCATCTGGTCAGCTAACCATCACTGTCTTGTTGTTAACACATCTGATTAGCACACTAGCTAACGTAGCTAGTAGCAGCTAGCGTTAGCGTGTTCACATTAACATCAGTGTGTTTGCTGGCTAGTTAGCTAGCTAACAGTTTGTTCAGGTTAACTGAGCTGACTCTTCTCAAGCTCCAACTCTTCATGTTTTGGAGTAGAGACTAGAGCTAAAGACAAGACAGTTTACTGTGTCACAGTAACCTACATTTGGAAACAAATCCACCTTATCACACTATTCACTTTTACTGAGAACGTTACTGAATGGATCTACAGCCACACCACAACAAGCTGACTCAGCTGCTCTCTGCTTCAGCTGCTTCATACACATTTACACTTTATTAACTCAAGCTGAGCTCAGATTACAGGAGTTTTATAATCCTAACCGATTTTGAAGTCGGGTTGCATCACACACATAAGGAGAAATTTAACCGATTTTCTTCTCTCAAATCGCAAACAAGCTCACACTACAAGTTCAGAACATGACGGAGCATCACACACTGCAAGATATTATTAAGATGATCTTTCCCGGCGGAGCTGCTGTACGCAACAAGTCACATGACCATGGAGAGGCAGGAGGCAGATGTTTACAGAGATGGAGGCTGAACAGCTGCTTTGGTGTTCAGTAGTTTGCCAAAGAAAAGAGAAAAGCCAGACGAGTTTGGATGAGGAAATGTTTGGAGAGATGTGAGCAGAGCGGGCTGTCCGGTCTGCAGAGAGAACCGGAGGAGAGAATCTAACAGATATGTTTGTTATAACGCTGGTACGCTATCACTAGCCTAGTGCTAAAAGTGCTCCGATGCGTCTTGGAACGGTTCAGGAGGGTTCAGATCTGATCTGGACTCAGCTCACAGCACCAGATATTCTGCACTGGACTTCAGTTCCGACCAAGACTCAGATCCAGATTTCTCCTCCGATACTAATACTAATACTTCTTGGGACTAAATTGGCCCACTTTTTAGTTTATAAAAGTATACTTTTAAGTACACTTTAAGTGTAAGAGTAGTAAACTTTGAGTACACAACTAGTTTACATCTAAGTTTTATTTTGTAAATACTTTTTGTATACTTTGCCAAGTATACTTAGACTTTTCTGTATACTTTTCAGTATAAGCCAAGTATACTTAGACTTTTCTGTATACTTTTCAGTATAAGCCAAGTATACTGAAGTACTTTTGTTAAGTATATCTCTGATAAGTACATAAAAAGTAAACTGAAAGCATACTCTCTTATTTTTTAGTTTAAAAGAAGTATA
>NW_027283458.1:0-69792 GCF_046629955.1 Centroberyx affinis | reverse complement strand
TCTACCCCAGTTTTCACTGCATTTAATTGCTACGGATTGCAGAATCCAACCGTTGTTTGAGAAGATGGCTGAAGCTGGAGGCGAGAAAAGGAAAGCAGAATGGGTTATGGAGTGGAAGGCAAGGAAAAGAAGAGAATACATGTTGGAGAGGCTTTTGAAAATAACCAAGCAAGCCTGTGATGTCTTTCCATTTTTTAAGGGTCAGAGGAACATTTAAGCGTATTAAACTATGATTACACTTTTTATTTACATGTATTTAGATGTTATTTAGATAATGGTAAATGGTTACCTCACCGCATTTAATGTGTTGATAAATGCAGTGAGAATGTAAAAACTATTGGATGATGGACGCTTCTCCTAACCAAAGATAACCATGGATATTGTAGCTGCAGTGCAAAAAAATAGTCATTTGATAATGACTTTACAAGTCACAATGATTACTTTCAAGATTAAATTTGATCATAATAATATAAGATGTAAATCTGCGTAACTTCCCTTCTTTAAAATGATACCCAGCATAACATGCAAAACAGATGGGATAGAGATAAGACTGTCTTGGCATATGCATCCAACAGATTCATCAAACTAAAATTCCCTCGCTGACCGTCTTTCTGGCCTTACATCTGTGTGTTTTTGTATCCTATGGAGGGCCAAGGTCACTCTGAAGCCTGACTATTGTAACCCTGTGCACGTGTGTGAAAATCAATTTTCATGAAGCCAAGCCAAGCTTATTTGAGCTACACAGACACACATACCATACTATCATGATGCCGCAGATTGCTATAAATCACTCAAGCCCGGTAACTCTGCTCGCATCACCCTTCCTTCCTAGTAACCTCTGAAGAGTTGAACCAGGCAGTGGCCAGATGGGTAAAGTGATGAACCAGCACTTAGCTAGTCAGGATGTTGATCTAGGCTGAGCAGCACAACACAACGCTGCTCTAGCTTACCATGCTCCATCGGCATGCTGTGAGTCCTCTACAGCGGTTCTCAAAGTGAGGTCCGGGGACACCCAGGGGTGCTCAACGGTTTTCCAGGGGGGGTCCCAGAAAAATTAGGAAGCTTAATTTCACTATATTTCAATTAACTAGAAATTGTCCCATTTATAGAAAATATATAAGAATGACTTTTAATCATAGGTTCACTATTATCTCCCCACATACAGTGTAGACAGTTAAACAATTAAATACTAAATCAACAACAAAAATCTTCCCTGGGACAAAATCTTTTCAAGATTGGGGTCTGTAGTCTAATGTGTGTCTTTTTTGGCGTCTGAAAACCTATGGTAAAATCTATGGTAAATGCATCAAATTAGGGATTTCTGTAGTTATTCTTGCCTACCTCATGTTTAGGACTTTTGTTAAAAGTTGTACATAGGTTATGCGACTTAACATATTTTGGCCGAACCTTATCAACCAGTAGAAAAAAATACAGAAAAGTGGAAAAAAATGGAAAGACAGGAAGTTAAATTCATATCACCAATTTAAACTTCATCTGGTTTCCTATCAAAGTGTTCCACAGAAAAATGACACATAAAAGACAACCCTATGTATACAGTATTTGTACCACCTGTTGGTGGTTGCGGTTTAGCAATCCAAGCAATAGAAATGGAGCAGTTATTTCAGTCTAAATCTGGAATGACAATTATTTCAGGTGGTTTGCAATGCAGCCGTTCACAAATAGGGTTTTGGTGAGCAATCTATGAAATGGCATGAAAATAGCTTTTGAGACAGAGATTTTGAGGTCTGGATTTTGCTGTTTTGAATGTAGCAGCTGACCAAATGCTGTTGCACTGCCAGGGTGGTCTAAAAGTTAAATGGAGACAATCCTGCAACTGGAAGGTCCCAAGTTCAATCCCCACAACAACCATTGCTGTGTCCATCTAGAGCCATGTGTCCTGTCAAGGTGTCCTTGAGCAAGACACTGAACTCCTACTTGCTTATTCATTGAAAGTTGCTCTTGTCGTAACTGAAACTTTTAACTTTAACTTTTAACTTTTTTCAATTAATCTCAAGCAGTTAGCAAGGTCAACTAAAACAGTGGAATTGAAATTAATTAGATTTTACCTTAATAACCATAAATCAGTGTTGAATAGTTCCTTATTTTGCAGGTTATCCATATAGTATGATTGTGGTATCATATCTCCCTCCTTACCACACAGCTTAAGGCTTTCTGTACTGTAAATGCAACAGATGTCTTCATTCCATGGCCTCAGTTTGAATGGTGTTCTCTGTGTCTGGGCTGCCTAGCCTGCTAGTTATGTGATCAATTAGACACCCGCTGCCGATGGCTGAATCAAAGTGGGTCAGACTGGCTCTGAAACACTTCTTCCCCTTTGGTTACCCCCCCCCCCCCTTCCTCCTCCCCCCGTCTGCCTCTTCTTCTCTTCCCGCGCCTTTTTCTGGGTCTCTTACACCTGCAAGCGGCCATAGCCATTAGCCGATTGATATTCAAATCACAGAGAGTGATAAAATGTCCCCCTCTGTATGGCTCTTCCTCCGCCGTCCTCGCATCCCTCCTCCTCCTCCCCTTCCCTCGTTCCCATCACACCATTCAGGCGTGTCCGCTCGGTTTGCTCAGTTGGCTATTCTCTCTCTATCTGACTCCCACAATGGCCGGGTTTGTGGCGGGTTTGGAGCTTTGGCACCAAGATCACCGAGACCAACGAGTTCAGAGCCGTTGCCTAGCCTGTCTCAGGACTGCATAACGGGGCTTGTCTTCTCAGTGTGGACAGAGGAAGGATACATGGACTCAGTTCCTTGGTGTGCGCTTGTTGGGGCCTAAAGGACGTATCAGTTGAGTGATCAAAAATGAAGGCTAAAGAAGAATATTAGTATCAAAAGTGATTTCTCCTTTCTTCAGATTTTTTTGTTCAACATAATATCCTTATACCTAGGGGTAAAAAATAGCCAAAGTTGTAGTCCTCTTGCATGTTATGTAAAATCATGCATGATCTTGTATATGCATAGTGTCTGGTTCAGGATCAACTCACTCACAACCTAACTTAAATAACCAGGAGCTGGACTTTTGGGGTTATTACTTGATGTATTTTTTCTTAAATTAAAATATAGCATCCAGATTTGTCTATGTGTGTCAGCTCTCTGGACCTTTCTCCGTCCTAGGGTCAACACTTTACATCCCAGTGATGGAGATTTACGTTGATGTAGCTGTTGTAAAATGAATGATGATGAATGAACCAATGTCTAATTTTGACTGTCCTGTCTTACCCCAAAACATGCCAATTTTTAGTCAAACAAGACCTTAGAAGTCATTGAAAACTGTTTGAATTGATGTCCCAAGTGAGAATGGGAACCCCAGGTAGGGTAAAATCTAGTCAGAGAAAATGAATGGGGTCACGGTCCGATCCCTCAGCAGCTACTGTGGAAGTGCCTTTACTAAGGCACTTACCCCTCTATTCCTCCAGTGGAGCTGCTCTTTGGTCAACCATGAAAGCTGTGTTAAAGGGAAGAAGGTTTTTGAACCTTTACATTATGTTTCACTCACCCACAGAGCATGTTGACAGGCGGTGAGAAGAAAGTTATATTGCACATTCCAATTTAAACAAAAACATTGCTACATTAACATGCATTCAATTCGATTTTTCTTATTCATTTTTTATGGTCGTGTCTTTACTATCCACATTTTGCATCATCACTTTCCTTCTACACAACAACCGCACAGCAAAAACAGCAGGAAGAATCACTGCAGGTCGACAGCAAAGTGGATTTTAAAAGTTAATGTTGGCATGAAATTTTGTTATATAAACTAAATTTGAGTGTCGGTAAATTCAGCAATGTTTTGGTTTATTCTAAACTCATGTTGTGGAATCTATGAATGGCATTTTGGAGAGATTTCTGTAAACACGGTTTTAACACGGTAGCAACAGCCAAGAGTCTAACACTAACATGGGCCATCTGATTGATGGCTGGCTCAGGTGAAAGTCTTCTCACCAGCTAGCAACATCCTCATCTGTTGGTGAGCGAACAAACATTCCACCCCTTCTCCGTAATGAATTTCACTCGCTTTTATACTCGCTGTAACTGTGATGTGACAATAAACAATAAACTCAAACTAAGGTAATGTAGCTTGAGTTAGATTTACCTTTTGGCAAACCCTGCAGTAACTTGACTAACAATCTACCTTTCACTACTTCTTGACACTCTGACTGACTTGTGCCACTCAAAGAAATGGCCTACTAGCTGCGGAAGATCTAACACCATCAAACCATGTGCTAAATGTAAATACGTACCACATTTCATAATTACTGAAATGATGCTGGGATGGCAGTAGAAATCCCACTGCTGCTGTGCTTATATAGTGGGAACACTGTATATACTTTGATACTGCAAATGCGAAGACTCAAAGAAAGGAGTTAAGTAGCTCAATTCTATGGTGAAGGCAGCAGTTTGGCTGATTTCACAGAGGATGAATTTTTACTCAAGCCATTAAAGATGAATGGTGTTTTCCATGTAAACAACGTGGATTTGTTTACATTCATAATTTCACTCGCACAGACATAGAGTATGTTGTTAGACCCCAGTGACTATGTTGAATCAATTTATTAGCTTCAAAGATGTTTAGAAAGTCTTAATTTTTAATGTTTACAAAGCTACAATGTTTACATCCGGATCTCAGTGCAGCGACTTGGACAGGAAGCTCCCGCCCCTTCATTTGATTGACGGCCTAAGTTGAAGGCATTTCAGGCACATCATTTACTAGAATTTCCAGCTCTATAGGATTGAAATATAGCTAGACTAACTAGCAAGCTAACTTACCAGTCCAGTACGAAGAATGCTACGAAATGCTTTCTCTCATTTTCTCTACCAATCAAAAGCTTCTCCAGTATTAATACCATTTTTTCCTTTTCTCCACTCAACAGTACAATCAGGTTTTCGTTTCGTTGTTCTCCCAAACTCAGTTGTGTGCCTTTCTTCTGCTGACATGGTTATCGAGTCAGAATCAGAAACTTTTATTGCCATGCAACAGATGGTTGCTCTCCACACGCTCTCCACACAATATTGTGTACTGTGTCTCCTCTGTGCTCGCACATCCTCATGCACCTGCTGGAAAACCATGTGATGCGTGTTTTTGTTGTTGTACCGGGACCCACTTTACTCACTAGCCCTACTGGTGGCCAAAACAAATAATTATGAGGTTTTTGAATGAATGCAGAACATTACGAACTGCTTTTCGTTCTTCTCTAATCAATTTGGAACGTGACAATGCTGGCCTAAACACTTGAACCTAAGCAAGAACATTTTGGAATGATCAAATAAAAAAAAAATGGTTCCTTCATCTAATTGGAGCTGTCAATGTTGGCTTTCGTCGGCCTTGCTAGCTACCCTCTGCCCTGTATTTATCTCACAGTTTTCAGTCAACCCTAATTAGAGCCTAGGTCATTTGCACAGTGCTCCGAATTTTATTCATGTAACAGCAGCAGCACATCTCCCTGACATACCAAAGCAGCACTCAGAAACACCAGAAATATCCCCCTCGCTCGTTTTTTTTTTCTCCCCTGCTGTTTACTCTGTCCTGCTATTTTGGTTCTTCAAAGGTTAACCTCACTGTTGGCCGGGAGGAGGAACCTAATATATCTCCAGGGGGGAATGTGGTCAAAATAAATTACATTTTTTCCTTCAAAAATGAGCCTACTTCAGCATAAAAACCCAGCGAGCGAGCCAACCTCCAAACTATGCTCTGGCTAACAGGTGAATGAGTCCATGGAGTGTTGAGTCATGTCTAAGTAATTCTAAAAGGTAAGTCGGTGTAACCGGACAACACTGTCAGGCAAAGTGCTTTGTCGTTTTTTTTCAGTTTCAGGATATTACTCTCTTCATAGTTCTTTGCCTTGTCCTCCCCTGTGGCTTTGGTCACAAGATCAATCGCTTTCTGCAAGAGGGACGATGCCTCTTTCCATGTGTTCTGGGTTGTCCTGTGGTTTATAGGCCAAGGTCATGGGGGTCACAATCTTCCGAGCAGGTCTTATCTGAAGATGAGACACAGGAAATGTGTCATGGCCTCAGAGGTGAAAGTTCATCCCTTCTTTCTCTTTCACTTCCCCCCCCCCATCCAGGCCCTCCAGAAGTTGGCAAATCAGTATCTAAAGAGGGAATGGCCAGACAGCCTATCAGAGGAGCAAGCAGACCACAGGTAAGGCCTTGTTTTTTCCAGACGGAGGATTGTTTGAACTATTTTAAGTTTTTTCTTTACAATGTGGGTACATGATGTTGATCAGGTATGTCCCCTTAAAATTCATAATATAATGTATTTTCTTGAAATTATTAATGTATTATGTGCTTCATTGCTGCAGAGTGACCATTTGGTTGCCTACTTTTCTTTGACTGCACCTTCATTTTCATTAGAGTGTGAAATTGTCTCTGTGCTAAAACGTTGGTGAGGAGCCTGTCAATGCATTTCAGTGGGTAAGTCAATCTGTGGGTGTGTGTGTGTGTGTGTTGTTTCAGGAACATGTATTGTGTATGGAAGGCCTATTTGGAGGGCACGGTCCAGGTCACCCAGTCCAGGATCAGCGCCTGCGACAACTTCAAAGTCCAGGTTGCCGATCCAGCCAAGACGGCCCGACTGCAGAAGGAGCAGCAGCTGAGGAAGGTAACGGAGGTCAACCCCAACACGATGCTCAGATTTCAGTCACTTCTCCCCCTTCATTCACATGGCTACCATTTTACACATTTGTGCAGCTGTACTGAAAAAATTCAGAATATGCGAGCCTCCTTCCCCAAAGGGCAACAGGGCAGCATGTTTTGAATCTGAATCTGAAGTTTTTTGAAGCATAATACGTGCTATGATGATATGTTATTTTTTCGGACTGAAGCTGCAGTCATTTTGTGGTGATAATATCTTTAATTTGATCATTTTCATGCAAAAAAAAAAACGAAAAATTACCAGCATGAATTTTATTCTTCAGGGTGGAAATGGCTCTGAAACTGTATTTAGACCATGGGACACTAAAACTCTCCACTGAAACCCAGGATGATGATAATAATAATAATAAGAGGAATAACAATAGTATTAGGTGTAGTAATAATAATACATATTCATATATTAATATATAGCCAACTAGTGTAATATTGATCAGCTATACAGTATGTAATCAAACAAACTGCATCATATCCATCATATCAGAGGTGGATGACACTGCCTGGCCCATATTGAGTTTTTCATGAAGGGCTAATATATCGACCCAGTATATCTGCAAACCAGTATATTGGTGTGACCCTAACTTGAAGCAGCGTTATGTCTGGCGGTTAGCCTGCTTCCCGATCATAAGGTCTGAAGCTGCCTTGCCCCAATGCTGTAATGTGACCAGGGCTGCTCTCTGGTTACTGTTGACCACGTTCCACTGCCTCCAACCAACAATGCCGCTCTTGTCCGCCCTCACCTTTTGGAAGATGCCATTATAGCTCCTGTATCCCACATACCATTATGGGATTACTCGGTGCACATGTTCTGTAAACACGGTTAAGAGGCATTTCCACATTTTTCGGGTGCATCGCAGAAGTCAAAATATCCCCAAATAGTAAATCTCTCCCTCGTGTTTCCCCTGTCTGTCTCCCACCTACCCTCCCCAGTGTATTGAACAGCTGACGGTGGTCCAAGCCGAGCTGCAAGAGTCGGTGAAGGAGCTGACCAAGAGCAGGAAGAAGTATCAGGAGACCGAGACCATGGCCCAGGCTGTGCGAGAGAAGGCGGAGTTGGACGCCAAGTATGATCCAAACGACCATACTACCCCATGTTAGATTGCGGTGGTGTTATTTATAGGTTTGCAGGCAAGGGAGCTCATGGGCAGCTCAGTGTTTTCTGTCAGTTGACTATCAGTCGATTTGTCACCGCTGCTTCCTATAGAACACACCACTGTGGTTAGATTACCAATTTTACAGAACTGATACATAGTACTTTATGAAGTAGATCGGCCGTTACCAGTATTGTTTTTGAAGTTTTCTGAGTAATACAAAGTACCTAAGTGAATATATTTAAGGGTGACTCTATAGTGAATACAAATATAATTGTAGATCCTGTTCACACTATATGTTTTTACCACAGTTTTTCCCAAAAAGCGACAAATTTTATAACTTTTATTTTGAAGGCAGAGCCACCTCACTTCCTGTATTATTCTGACTGTCTCTGGCTGGTTTGACACTTTGAATCGCCACAATGCAGACATTTTTCCTCCCACTGTAAAAATGTTTTATTGCGCCAAAGTGCAGCTCGTCACAGTATTGGTATCTGGAAGATCCAATCCAAGTCAGAGTACGTGGGAGCTGGATCGGCTCCGATACTACAGATGCTATCAGTGCACCTCTAATTGTGATCTGAATGCATCAGTTAACTGGCCCTCTCCCTTTCCAGCCCGCTCACTGGAAACTCCATAGGCTCACTCTTATTTACAAAACCCTCCTAGGTCTGACATCCCCTATCTGTTACAAATCACATCAGCTTCCTGTAACACCAGGTCTGCTCATCACATCCTGCTGAATGTCCCCAGAGTTAAAACCTCCCTTGGCCGCTCCTCATTCCAGTTTGCTGCTCCCAGTGACTGGAATGAGTTGCAAAAGACTGAAGTTGGGCAATTTCATCTCTCTCTGCCTTCAAGGACTCTATCACTGACGTTTACTGACACACATGCAACTGTTTCTCAGCAAAAATGCCTACACTAACTTTTCTACCTGTGCTACTTTACTGTCTTTTCGACATTACTGTTTTTATTGTGGTTTCTGTTGCCTTCTGCGAACCGCTAGCAGTATTGTTTGTTTATACTTTGTTTTGTGTTAATGTTTCGTATTACAGATACTGATCACGCTGTCACCTTTCTAGCTTTGTGGTCAGTACCCAGTATCACAGCAGATATACAGCACCTGACATACAATGCTTCCCGCCTTTCCTTTCCTTTTGTTCAGGTCCAAGCTGAGTCTCTTCCAGTCGAGATCCAGTCTGCAGAGGGCAAGCGTGAAGGTAAGAGGTTTTCTACCTAAAAACCTACCTTTGGGTGATTGGCATTTTAGCGGCGCAATCAGCAATGTGAAATTCTGTGTCGCAGCTGAAAGCCAAGAGGAGCGAGTGTAACTCCAAAGCCACCCATTCCAGGAACGACTACCTGCTCACGCTAGCGGCCGCTAACGCTCACCAGCAGCGCTACTATGACACAGACCTCATTGACTGCATCAAGGTGAGGATATACACTGTCTGGGGTGGATGGATGGTGGGAGGTAGAGCTTTAGGTGGATGCAGGGTGGCTGGATGAAAGGGTGGGCTTCCTGTTTCGTTAGGCTTGTGATCCAGCTTGCCAAAAGTCTTGTTTCTGTCTGGGTCTTCAGGTCTTAGACGGCAGAATCTATGAGCAGGTAAAGGACTACCTGGTGTCTCTGTGTCAGACTGAGCTGGAAACCTACCAGGCCGTCCACAGCACCTTCAACCACCTCCTGGACAACTCCAACGGGGTAAGTCTCCAAACCTACCAGACCACCACCAGTGTGTCCACTTCAGTATCGCTCGGTGTCCTTTTGAACATCGGAAGAGTCGAAACCCCAACGCCGCGCTGGCTCCTAATTAGTCGTAATGGTTCGAGTTACCTCGGTGCTCCTCGGTTACCTGCTCCTGAGCCCCTGGCCTCTTTCAATCTGGTTTCTGGAGGTCATCTTGCCTCTCTGAAACTGGAGCGGCATTTTGTTTCCGCCCAGGACAGTGTATGCACGAATCGCCGGAGCAGAAAGCAGGGGGCGCACACTGGTTTTCAACAGGGCTCATATTTCAGCCCATGTGGTTCCTGTTTGAACATAACTGCCCTGAAACAGATTGTATGTGCACTCTGTGTATGTGTGAATGTATATATTGTTTTTAACATTTTTATTGGATTCCACTAGGGCTGAACGATTTTGAAAAAATATCTAACTGCGATTATTTTGACTGATATTGCAATTCTGCAATTCAATCCTAAAAATATTGGTATTGGTATCAGCCTTCAAAAACGTCCAGAATCATCCCATGCCCTTTTTAAGGTTGACCATGACCCCAGTGACCCGGTGTACTCCACCAGCCTCTGCTCCCTAGTGCCTCCACTCCGCTCTTACTGGTCTAATGGGAACAGCATGATGGCTCTCAGATGGTCTAATACATTTTCAAAGCATTCAATAACGGCGGTTTGATGATGATAATGGGAGCCTTTTGCTTTAATCGGATTGGCGTGATGCCCATGTCAGATTTGTTTCCCAGTACACTTCTATTAGATTAGGAATTTTTGTGTCTTGTTTTCTCTTTTTCTTAACTCTCTCTCTCTCTCTCTCTCTCTCTCTCTCTCTCTCTCTCTCTCTCTCTGTAAGTGTATGCTTTAGTTTTAAATAAGCTGGCGACTTTTTAAAAAAAGAATGGATATAACGAGATTTTAATCTTCATTGTGCTCGCAGTGAGTCATTTTCTGGCAAAACTTCAACATGTTTTTCACCTCTTCCCCTCACAACACACACACACACACATGCACATCTGTATGTAGGTGCTGCAGGAGTTCCACCAGCAGCTGTTTGTGCAGAAGAACCTTATGTTTCAGCGAGCCCCGGACTTCCTGTTCCAGCCCAGCGACTCGGACACGGTGAGTCCTGAAGCTTTATCGATCTGTTCCCTCTTCCATGATTTCTTTTCTTAGCACTTCGCTGAACAGTCACTTGTCACTTGTAGGTGATCAAGAAACTGAAGCTTATTTTACTTCTGACCTGATTTTAAGTCGCTCTGTATAAAAGTATCAGTAGCAGTGCCTATGCTCAAGAGCTGTTTCCTGTGAAAAGTGTATAATGGCATATTTCAAGTTTCATATCGGTTCTAAAACGATACTTTTCTCTGTTAGATGAAAGTGATTTTAATATGTGAGCGCAAATTATTTTCTTGGACCACACTCAATTTATTTTCTCCATATAAATGCTCATAAACTAGATGAAAATTTGAGTTCTCATTGTAAGAACCCAAAATTCTGAAGAAGATTTTCAATAGCATTTGATAAAATAAAATCCATGTTGATGCCAAAAAATGCTGTTTTTTGTCTGAAGTGTGTATATTAGAGTTGGCCTTTTATCAAAAAATCTGATCTGTCATCCATCTCTAATATGATGGATGACTTGATTCTAGTGCAACATTTTGGTCAAGGTATCCATGAATGATTTACTTTATTGTATTACTATTCTGTTTCAGAGGCTTTTCCATACTGACTAGAATAGAATTCTGGCGGAAACACTGAATACTCGTCATTTTCTGTCATGAAAATGTTTGGAGAAAAATATTGGCAATTGGCAGCTTTAGTCCAAGAATATCAGTATTGGTATTGGCTCTCAAAAACTCATATTGGTCAAACCCTATCTTCTGTGTTTCTGTTCCTCTTTGCTGTCGCTTGTAGCAACTGATAATGTAATAACTGGCAGATACTGTAATAATTCTAATGGTCTAAATTCTGTTTCAGAGGCTTTTCCACGCTGACTAGAATAAAATTCTGCGTTAAACGCTGAATACTTGTAGTTTTTTTGAAGTTTTTTTTTTTTTGGCCACCTATAAAAGATATTGAATATCTGCACAAATATTGGCTATCAGCAGCTTCAGTCCAAAAATTTTGGTATATGAGCCCACAACCCATATCAATCGAACACTACTATGCAAGTCTGCCAGTGACTTGTTGTAAGCTACTGTACATTGATATATTGCGTGGGCGTTCATGCCACTCATATTCCTCGCCTAGCCATGTTAGTCCGACGCCCAACTCCGCCAGCCTGTTGCCCTTTTCTCCTTTCCATCTGCCCCTCTGCTCCGCTGGACAACACTGGACAATTTGTTCAAACTGCAAGCGCTCACGTTGTTTTCATTGGAAGTCAAACAAGCAGCAGCCTGTTCCTAAAGAAAACATTAGTGGTGGAGAGCCCCCCCCCCACCACCCTCACCCCCCCCTCCTCCCATACCACTTGCACCAGACAGAGGGATCCGGTAAAGAGTAGCGCTGAACTGGGAGGGAGGGGCAGGAGGTAGGCCGGGCCCTGTGGACGGCCCATCTGTGAAAAGGAGGCATTGTGAGAGGGCCTCATCAGAGTGCACTGAAACCCCCCTACACACACACACACACACACACACCACTGTTGTCATGTGAAAACCTCGCAAGTCCAGTTTTAGGGATTTTTATGTTTTAACTTTGATTGAAGAGAACTCTGAATGGATAGCACAGATTAAAAGGATGATCCCTGAAGTCTGATATACTGCCCACCTTGCTTGATAGAAGACCACCACATCCACAAAACATTTTAAATCAGCTATTGCCGATGTTTCTTGTATTTCTGGGTCCATTTTGTTGTTTGGTGGTGTATTTTTCTTGCCAAACGTAGACAACGTAACATCACGTTGAGATATTTCCAGTTCAGCTATAATGGAATTTGACAGCAGAAAATTTGTTAGCTATCTAAAACATCAACAGTTAGCGTCAGGTTTTGGTGTCAGTCCCTCAGAATCAAAGAGTGAGGGCTTCTTTCTAGAGCTGTCATATTGCACCAACGTTCAACAATCATACAGGGAGAATCATACTTCGTAGAAGAGGAGAGAGACCAATTTCTCTACCAACAGTAGCCTCAATAGACCAGAATGCAATGCAGCCACAAGACATACTTTGAGTAAGGGGCATGGGTCATTCTGGGAAATATAGGAAATCACTAACTGAAGGTTGAGGCAAAGTGGGTACACCAAAGAATTAAATTACAATACTGTGTCACAAAATAACTCAACAAATGTATGATATTTAACAGTGTATCCAAGGGTGGACTTTTCCTTTTAAGATAAGACGAAACTTCCTCAGTACCATACATTCTCATATGGGATGCTATAAAAAATATAATAGACTATAAATTGAAACTTTACATTTTTACATTTTCCTCTATGGGCTGAGAAAATTCTATAACCCTTGGGGCTTCTGAAACCCTTTCCAAAACCCACTGGATAAAACTCAAAAATGCATGGCTGTCAAGCTAAAAAACAAGGCTGACGTTCTGGAGATGTGAGGTTTTCACTTGATGCGCCAACACTCACACATTGACTCAATGAAGCTTTCGTCTCTCCATGATTTGTGGCCTTACTGCGTTTCTCAGTCAAAACACTTTGACTTCTCTCCCTCCCTCTTACATAACTCTGCTCCACCTGTGGCTTTTTTCATAATGAGGTTTGGAGTCCTCAGACGTAAGCGTAAATGTATAAAGAAGAATCTGCCAAATTGTCACAAGTGTGAATAGGATTAGACATTCCCTAAATGTGACAACAGTTCCCTATCCTAAACTGGTGGTTCTCTAAGTGGGATCTGGGGACACCCAAGGATCCTTAAAGGTGATTCAGGGGGTCCCACAGCAAAATGAGGAATAGTTTAAAGCTGCAGTAGGCAAGATTTTTATGTTAAAATACACTCTTCTTATCAGCCTAAATCACAAAATGCGGAAAGAGAAAGTCCTGGTCAAAGGCAAAACGGTTCTCTTGATCATTTATTCCAATAAGCCTACAATTAGGCGTTAGTTCTAAACTTACTCAAAGAGACTTGGACAAAAGATGTAGAATAAAGTGATAACCTGTATAATCTCCTGACACAGCAATGGTGGTCCTTGGTAAAGGCTGAAGATCATATAGCCATCAGTAGCCTACAGTTGACCCTAGCTTTTAGCTGTAGTTTTGTGTATAGAATAATAGATTCAGATGGTTGGAAAAGGTAGTGTGAAAAAATGAAATCACTATGCCTATCTTGAGAAAATTGAAAGTATAAAAAAAAAGATTGGCCTGTGAAGGAGAAACCCATAAAATGCTTCTTTTTTTTTTTTTTCAGTCACCTAAAGTCAAGTCGTCTTCTCAGCTAATCCACCTATTCTGGGCATGTCCATCTCTTGCGTATATATCCTATTAAATTGATTTAAAGATTTGTTCTGCCTTATTCCAGTCATTGTCTGATGTGCATTAATTTTGAGCAAATAAATGAATGGAGAAAGAGTTAGGCTAACCACCGCCATACTTACAGCAATCTCACAGCAACCATAAGCCAAACTTGGTACTTGGTACATATACTTGACATATACTTGGTACATATATTGGAACTTGATGTATCGGTGTAACGTTGATTAGAATATGGTGATGGTGTTGCTCTGTTCCTCTCCCTCATCCCCTCTGTTGTATCTGCTTTTCTCTCCGTTTGTAGGTGGTGCAGCTGCAGAAAGAGTGTGGGACAGCGGAGGAGCACAGCCTGGATAAGGAGGCGAGGAAGTGGGCGAGCCGAGTGGCACGAGAATACAAGAGCGTCATCCACACCCAGAGGGTGAGAACCAAACCAAACTGATAGAGGCTTGGGGGAGGAGATGCTTTCACCAAATCCTGTACACTCAGCGGCCACTTTATTAGGCACACCGCCATGTTCACAAAATAGTTTTTTGTGTATATTTGTGCTCACTCACTTATACAATGGATTGTTTTGTCTTTGTCTCACACCTGCTATGTGTTGCCACATGATAGCGTGAAGTTTCAACTAACATTAGGCTAGTTAACCATGCTACCGCATTGTGTAGAGCAGGGTAACAGGCAGCCAATCAGGAGCCTGTTTCATACAGAGCCGTTGTTTTGCTTTGATTTGATTTGCTCACGGTCAGAGAGAGTGTATGTTGGCCAGCAGGGACAAAGTTTGAGAACAAGCAATAACCAAAGACTGGATATAACCGAAGAATTCAAATGTTATTGTCTCAAAAATTTACCAGCCAGTGTATTGGGTGGCCCTTATTTATTGGCTGCTAAAGACTAATTTTACCAGCATTTGACACTTGGCGGGTGATCATTTTGGACCTTGGGTACCACAGACGACTACATAACCATGCAGAACATCAGCAGTATGCAGAGCAGCATCTTAGAAGGCCCAACATGATGGTCCTCATGGATAGTTTATATAGCAGCAGACAACCTCACCTTGTACATTTTTCAGTGAGGAGAGTTTTATTCAGCAAACTATCCACCATTTTAAACACATGGCACTTACTCTGACAAAATTACTGGCATGAATGTAAACCTTACTATAAAGTTATTCTTTATATTCTTATTTAAAGAGCTTTGGCTGTATATAATAATATAATTGTAATAATAATCAGTGTAATAATCACTTTTTAAATACTGAGCGATGAACATCAGGTAGCATTTTTGTCACAACAGATATTTGGTTCTAAGTGGTCATTGCTTCTCAGAGATCATTTGATGTGCCAAAATGTGTTTCCCATGGTAGTGTCTTCGCCTTGATTTCACACCAGGGAAGAAAATAACTATCGTTTCAATTTTTGTGGATTGTTTACCTATCACTGGCTTTTAAAACAGTAAAACTGTTTTAAAAGCCAGTGTTTTACAGTAAAACTGTTTTAATAACATTTCAATCAAAGAATGAGAGTAGCCTACAGAAACTGACCTACCAAGTTGCCTCATAATCAACGGACATCACACTTGTGATCTTATCTCAAACCACAAGTATTGGTTCTACGTGGAAGTTGTCAGGCTATAAATCAGTTTACTTATCATGTATGAAGCACAGTTCCCCCACGATAATTTCCTTGTGTAGTGGTAAAACAACTGAGGGCAAAATGAGGGCACACCGCCAGGGAAGCCCATTTTTTCAAGGGACACAAATTTTGGCACTGGAAAGATAAAACGCATCACTTCTTGTGTGATTTTTTTTTTTTTTCCCCCAGACTCAGAACAGAAAATTTAAAAGCTTTCATGAACTCTCTGTTGGTTGAATCACATGGTTATATCAATTGGTGATATAAGAGAGTACCAAAAACAGACATTTATTCATATAAAATGTGATGGATTATTATTTTCAATTTATAATAGATTAACACTGCTACGCTTAGTTCTGTTAAAATCTCTAAATTTGAATTTACTTTTAACCTGGAAATCATACAATCTACCAATGAGTGCCATGTGTGAGAGGGAAATGATAATGACTCATAACAGGATAAGAGTTGACCATTACCCCCCTCCCCCTCACCTTCCCTGGTGTTTTATTGTGAAATCTAAATACTGAAGACACCAGTTGTTGCCAAACTCACCGATAAACATTTTCCAGTAAACCAGGATGAAACCGTCTGTTCTCAGTAACCAGGAAATGAGTCACTTCTTCTCTTTGGTCTGGCTCAATAAAATGTTTTAAATTAATGGCTTTATTGTTTTACAGTTTCCGTCTTATTTTCAGTCGTTAGATTTTGGATCCGCCTTTTCGCTGTCAGTGTCCTTAAATGATTTCATATAGCCTCGGTTAATGTGAGGTGGTTGTTTCCTTTTTTTGTTTGTGACCTTTTTAGGCCCTGGAGGAATATGGGACCCAGGAGACCTCAGAGCAAAACAACAGTGAGCTGGAGACCAAGATGGAGGTGGCCAGACAGAGTCTTCGTAGGGCAGAGGTAACGTGAGTGTGTGTGTGTGTGTGTGTGTGTGTGTGTCAGAGCCTGAAGTGGATTTGTCTGGTTTCTCGATCAGCGTTCAAGCACTGTAAGGTGGCCTTATACTCCCCCTACTGGTTCAAAAGCAGAATTCCCCCTGAAGGGTTGGACTGAAATGGCAGTTTGCAGATATTGGTCTGTCATTAAAAATTAGATGTGGTCCAGTCAGTGTCATCCACCTCTGATACAATGCAGTTTGATTGATCAGTACTACACTGGTTGTCTATAGGAAGCCCTTAACATGAATTGATTCTAATATGACATTTTATAGTATTAGTATGAGTACTACGTTTAGTATTATCAGTTATTGTTAGTTTTAGTGTCCCATGATGGTCTAAATGCTGTTTTAGAGGCTTTTCCACCCTGACCAGAATAAAATTTACTGAGTACTTGTAATGTTTTTGAATTTGTTAGCATGAAAATGGTCACATTCATGCCAATTCACTTTGCGTATCAGCACAAAATATCAGCTATCGGCAGCTTCAATCCAATAAATATTGGTATTGGTACCAGCCTTCAGAAAGCTAACACATATCAGTCAATCCCTATTACTAATTTCACTGTGTGCTAATCAGGTCTTCAAAAAATTCCTGATTCCCAAATTTTCCAGCTGTCTACTTAATCGATCAAAGTCATACGTCTTGTCTGCACTTGTCGATCAGATTCTTTTTTTTTTTGCGATGGCAGACGGTGAAAGTGAAGGCGGAGGCCCGTCTGGACCTGCTGCGGCAGGCGGGCGTTGCTGTTGAAACGTGGCTGAAGAGCGCCATGAACCAGGTGATGGAGGAGCTGGAGAACGAACGCTGGGCCAACCTCAACACCCACGATCCCTCACTCTCTGTAAGATCACCAAAGCACTGCATAGACGCACAAATACAACGGGATGGGCGGGGGATGCTTACTTCTAAATTTAACATTGTTCATTCTTTCAGATTATAAACGGTCTATCTCAAATTTTCTAGTCTCAGCAAAGAAACAGTTCTACTCGAAGATGTTCCGGTTCTCGTTCCATTCGACTCTCTCCGACTGTGTCGCCCCAAAAGCCAACAAGTCTCACGTTTCGCGTTTTCCCCCCAGGGAACCGCGGATCTGGAGCGAGAGGACGAGGAGGAGATGGAGGACAGCGGTGAAGTGCTGGACGACAGCAGCTCCAGCCCCTCCAGCACCTTGAGGAACTACCCCCTCACCTGCAAAGTGCTCTACTCCTACAAGGTACCGCAAACACCGCTGTTCAGATTTTGACGATATCTTCGGGGGGAAACGACGCATCTCGCCACCGTGATTCGGCGTTTTTCAAAAATTGCGCTCCCAAAGTTGCCGCGTGCAAACGAAACCGGTAGTCTAATCTCTTTCCTCGTTGCCAGGCATCCCAGCCAGATGAACTGACCATCGAGGAGCAGGAGGTCCTGGAGGTCATTGACGATGGAGACATGGAGGACTGGGTCAAGGTACGCCACACCTCCATCCATTTAAGCCGCGCTGTTGGATTTGCTGCCCCCAGACTTCAGCATTTCAGCTCAGCTCCTTTGGTGTTGACGAATGATGTTTGTGGCTGGTTTGACCACAGAAACCCCTCTTGTTGTTTCTTGATCATGTGTTTCTTCCATTTCCAGGCCAGAAACCGTAGCGGGCAGGTGGGCTACGTCCCAGAGAAATACCTGCAGCTGCCCTCCTCCAACAGCCTACTGAGTATGCTGCAGTCTCTGGCAGCGCTGGACGCCCGATCCCATTCCTCCAGTAACTCCACCGAACCCGAAACCGAACTACCAACTAGCACTGTCAACGGAGACTCCAATGGTGAGGAATACTACTACTAACACTACTATTATAGCCTGACATAGCTTGTTTAAATATCTACTTCTACTTCCTACATTAGACCGATATGGGTTTTTAGGGCTGATAGCCGATGTTTTGTACTGATATTCAGTACCATTTTCATGCATTCCCAGATAATTATTCATATTAAAAAAAAAGTATTCAGTGTTTCCCCCACAATTTTGTCAGGGTGGAAAAGCCACTGAAACAGCGTTGAGACCATGGGACACTAAAACTCTCTCTGGAAACCCAAGATAATAATATGAAAAAACATATTCATGCATATTTGTGGCCCTATATGTTGGTCAAATGCTTCAGTGTGGGTTCCCTCTACCTCAGTGATTCCCAATCTTTTTCATATCAAGGACCCCTAATTTAGTCCACATTAGGGCCACGGACCCCCATTTGATGAGATTTTGTCTCTTGGACCCAAATCTGAGAATATTTTTATTGTTAGATATGATTTTGTCCAGAATCCCATGACTATCTCTATTGTAGGTAGAGAGATAACAGAGAAACTATGATCCAAACAGTCTTTCTTCTACAGTATATTCTCTAATTGTGTTCGCTTCTTGTAAATGAAATAACGATTTGCTGGGGACCCCCTGGAACCCCCATCAAGGAACCCCTGGTGGTCCCCGGACCCCACGCTGAGAACCGCCGCTCTACCTTACCTGTCCTCTGTGTGCCTCAGTGTCGTTCGCGAAGGCCCTGTACGACTACGCCGGGCAGACGGACGACGAGCTGTCCTTCCCGGAGGGCGCCATCATCCGCATCCTCAGCAGAGAGACCCACGAGGACGACGGCTTCTGGGAGGGCGAGTTCAACGGCGTCGTGGGCGTCTTCCCGGCGGTCCTGGTGGAGGACCTCAACGGCGCCGGCGAGAACGGAGACGGGCAAAGGGACGGCGGCGCACAGGTTAGACGACCCGCATCGATCTCCGGGCCTCCTTCTTTGTGATTTCGTCCACCACCCCCTAAACACCGGATGCTGATTCCTCTTCCTTGCGTGCCGTTTTTTCCCCTCAAGGCTCCCCTCTCCACGTCGGCCCAGTGCGAGCGCTCCCCCCGCAGCCCCTTCCAGCCGGGGCCCTTCCACAGCAGCCCCCTCCAGACGCCCACCCTGGCCTCCCCTCAGTCCAGCCCCTCCAGCGCCACCGCCTCCCCCATCGGCCGGCCGCCCTCCTATCTCAACGGGCATCACAGGCCGCCGCCGGCGCCGCACAAAAGCCCCGTTCAGAGTGAGATTCAGTGGTTTGTCTGTATTATTAACGTAGCCGGTGTACGTCTGGGAACCGAACGGGCGTGAAAACCGTTTCTAATTCATTACAGAGGAAGGAACTAGATAGTAAAAATGGTAATTCTGATGGTAACCTGTGTTCTCTGCCCTCCTCAGGTCCAGCCCAAGGCTCCGCTCAGCCCCCCAAATACCCTGATGGTGGTTCTGGCACCATTCGCCCTGTAAGTGAACACAGTTCTTAGGCTGTTAGATGAAAACCTTGTACCTCCCAAGGCCGTTTTCACACTATTCTGCTGCCTCAGCCACATCTTGTGCTACTAATGAAAAGTGGGTCACTCGAGGCATATTTGGTTTAGTCTAGTCAGCTGTTGGCTTGCAGCGTTTTGTTTACAATGTGAAAAAGATGTTGATTTCCTAAACCAACAATGTGTGTTGCATATACCACTTAGTTGGATTTCTGTGTGTTTTGTTTGACAAAGAGAAAACTGACTGCGATGGCTGTAGCGATTGAGGCAGAGGAGCCAATCAGCCGCCTACTCCTTGTTATGATTGGTCGATCCGCATCATGTGGTCTCTTCTAAAAAACGGGAACTTTTTTCATCTTTAGGAAGCAGCTGCTCTACCTAAAAAGATGCCAGGCGTAGCACTTTTTTCCTGACGCCACCGCTTTTTGTCCGGCTTGCAGCTGCTTCCCCATTGACATCAATGTAAAGAAGGCAATGACTGTTTCAAAAAAGCGGAATATTGTAAAAACTCCTGTAAAGTCTATTTTTTAAAAATGATATTGATTGAAGACTAGAGGTAGAGCAGCAAGGGGAGCTCACACTTTCCAATGCACAACCAAATTTTTAACATTCTTAGTAATAAGAGTTTCCCCTTAAATTTCCTCTTAAGTAGCTTCAAAGTTAGAAAAAACATGTTTTCCATACTGTATGACTGTGTCACATACATGTTCTGTATCGGCTCGTTCTAACGCTTCATGACTGCTTTTATTGAGTGAAATATTCAAACCCAAGATGCCATTTTTTAAAGCTGCACCATTACATCAAATGGAAAAAATCTAGATGTCTTGTGCATCATTTTATAGACATGCCCCTGTAATTCAGCCTATGCAGCTTTAGTCGTGTGCGGTCAACCCTCTCGGCTCCATTTTGATTCATCGGTCGCTCCGTGTCTCCAGGTCCGCGCCGCCCCTCCGCCCCCTAAGCAGCATCCTCGCGGGCAGGTGAAGAGGAGGGAGGAGGTGGAGATCACCCTGGTGTAGCGGCGTCACCCCGGCGGTGGCGGCGGCTCCGTGGGAACCGGACGGGACGGGACGCGGCGGGTCTCGGCCTCTCGACGCCCCTCCCAGAGGAAGCCCCGAGGAAACTCCGACCCCCCCCCCCCCCCCCGAAGCAGCCTGAAGGCCAGGAAGAGGGCCTGCGTTTGCTCCTACTCTTCATCTTCACACTCCCGTCTCTACTGTTCGTCTCCTGTTAGGGTTCGACCGACACATGGGGCCAATATCGTCCTTTTGTTAAAACTCAGACACCAGCCAGTCAGTATCGTCCGTCTCTGATATGGATATGATGCAGTGTGTTTGATTTCCTATTTATTGGATAATTGATCAATACTACACTGGCTGTCTGTGGGAAACCCTTAAGTCAAATTGATTCTAATGCAACAAGTATGCATGAATATGTTTTTTTGAATTATTGGAGATAATAATAATGGAGAGTTTTAGTGTCCCGTGGTCTAAATGCTGTTTCTCGTCATTTTCTGTCATGAAAATGTTTGAAAAAAAAAAAAAAGATATTGAATATTTACACAAAATATTGGCAATCGGCAGCTTTAGTCCAAGAATATCAGTATTGTTATTGGCTCTCAAAAACTCATATATCGGTCAAACCCTATCTTCTATGTTTCTGTTCCTCTTTGCTGTCGCTTCTAGCAACTGACAATGTAACAAATGGCAGATAATGTAATAATTTGACAAAATGTGATTAAAAATGTCTCTGAACGTGTAATAAATTGCTGGACAATGTAATAACATCACATTGAGATATTACATTATCCAGGAATTTACTCCATTGACAGGTTTTATTACATTTTTAACCCATTTAGAGAGACATTTTATTCTATTTTGCCCGCTTTTCACATTATCTGGCAGTTATGACATCATCAGCCGCTACATGGCTCTCTCTCTCTCTCTCTCTTTACTTTCATAGTCGGGCATTGAGCTGCGAGCGTCTCGCCTCGATAAGAGTTTTCACAATTGGATTACTATGCAACAAAGTTATACTTTGGCGGGTCGTCGCGGCATTTTTTGTTAATATTTAGCTTCAACCTAAACCAAAAGTCTGGTTGTCTCCACGCAGAATCAAAACTCCAGCAGGGAAGAGGCTGGTCCTCTCCTTTAACACAAGCAACTAGACACAAAGTTACATAAACAAGGGAAAAGTGGCAATTTTAGTTGGGGGGATTGTTATTTCAGTAGGGAGAATCTCCTACTTTGTTGTCTGATCAAAACAATAGATCCCCTGCCTTTTTTTTTTTTGTTTAATTTTAAAGCAATTCCCCCCCCCCCTTTTTTTTGTTATGTCAGTTTTCTTTGCACCAAATGCTAAGAAATTCCTAAAGGTCCGGGGGATAAATGTAGAGCGAATGAATATATGTAGTCTATCTTTTCTTCCTGTCGTGTTGTAAAATAAGGATGTAGCTACGTTTTTTTATTATGAATACTAATCTAGGCCTAAACTAGCCAATAACGGTTGCCGGTGGGAGTAGCTGTGCGGTGGAGTTGAGGAGAGAGTTGCAGTTCATGACAGGTGATATTGAGGTGATGTGCAGTCGTCCAGACAGGAAAACACCCCGAGCTGCTAGCTGTCCAGTGGAAATGTACACAGACTGTCATACTGAAGCACTTTTTGACGTCTTTTTATTCCTTTTCAGTATTGCTGGTTGGTCTCTGTTGTGGATGCTACGTTGTTTGTTCGTTTTTTCTCGTTTGACATTTTGTTTACCGACTATATTGGTATGAATACGTTTCTTTTAACTGCTCTTGAGTTATTTAGCCTTAAATAGCCGTTGTAGTGTCTTTGGTTGAGATTGCGGTATGATCTTTTGGTCGTATCATTTTTGAAATATCAATAGTTTACAGAGAGCTTGGAGATGGATATCTGTACAAACAATAGCGCAGCATTTTTTTTTGTTTTGTTTTTTAGAATTAGGATAAAACCTATTGAAATGTAGTTCAATTGGATCAGAGGAAAAGGGATATCTGTCAGCCACGTTGCTGTGTTCTCGTTGATCTCCTTGAGATCTGAATGTCATCAAACTTATTTTTGAAGTTTACATTTACCCTGTTCTATTGAAAAAAGATAGTCGTCAGACTGAATTCTCTTTTCCCAATAGAGAAGTTGATTGTTAACTTGCTACTGGTCCTGAATCCATTTACATTATCTTGGGGGAGGGGGGCCTCTTAATCTGAAACTGAAATTCAGTTACAAACTGCCCACAGTTCCATAATGTAAGCTCTGCAGAGGTTGTTGAGCATCACAATTATACACCAGTGGATGTTAAACTGTATTTATTGTGTACAAATAAATGTGAAATAAAAATAGCTGAAATAAAACACTAACATTAGTTCTGCTTTAATCATGTTACTATTTATGTCAATTCTGGGTTTGATGTATTTTGCTTATGACTTAACTTGGTGTGTGCGTGTGTTTGACTGTGTTTATGTTTGTGTGTGTGTGTGTGAGAGAGAGAGAAATATCCAGGAAAGGTCTTGTATCAGAGCGCCCTCTCATTGTCAATATTAATATTGCATGCTGATGCCGACCATGCTGCAATTCTCCCATTGACAAATGTAGAGTTTGGGTTCATCGTATCTGCAGTAATAGTGATAGTATACTGATGCTGTTTGCACCAGGTCTTTTTTGCATGATGTTGCCTTAATTGTGGCAGAAACAACCCCGAGCTCACAGCAGTCATAAAACAGATTTGAATACCTATGCAGTAGGCGTGGGCCTGTACAACACATTTAAATGGATTACTTGCAGACACAGACTGCAAATCTGAGAAAACAAACACATGCATATTCAAACCAGCTGACTGACCTAAAGCAAAGCAGCACTTGTTCATTTAAAGTAAAACATGTAAATGAAATAAAATGGCATCTGCAGGCTGAGTGACGGTAGTGAATGCAGCAGGAATCCCATTGATCACGGTCATTACTAAATCAAACCAAGAGCGATAAAAGATCATCCTGACGACAGTGAACGCAACTGCAGAAATTAAACTGATGATCACTCCCCTCGCTGACTCGTTTGTTTACATTGACTTTTTAACCGCAAACCATTATCAAGCTAAACAGAAGAAGCAACATAGCTTCCGGTCACAACTTTCAAAATAAACCCCTTATTGACATGTTAAAGCATTTTTTTTAGTGATGCAACGTTCCAACGTGAAAATACAGTATGTATGTAAGGAGAAGTCGTTAGTGTATGAAATAAAAACTTTCCCACACAATATGGCCTTTCCACGGTATCTTTCATAGTCATATATGGCAATATAAGATGCCATTTATATGGGGGTGCCAAAAATACACAGATGGATTCAGTTACCCTAAACATATACCAGACAACTTGGAAGGGTTTCCGTTGTCTGTATAAAATCCATTTTAACCCATTACTGTGGCATTACTGTTCCTAGAGCCTGACAAATGGGAGTTTCAAAACCAAGAGTGAGGTATTGTGCGCTTTTATCTTGAAGGCTAAATCGTCTAACTTCCGGTTTTAGTGTGGCTAACTCTGGCTAGCTTCAAGCAACTTTACCGCAAAGACCTCTGGGCCACTATTTTCTTTGACGCGGTGGATTGTGGGCCGTCATTTCTCTTGCCTGCTCCTCCGCTAGAGTAGAGCTGCGTCAAGTTAGATAGAGTAAGCCAGGACAAGACAGGAAATAAGCCAATATTGCCTTCAAAATAATAGCATAAAATATAATTTCATTTTAAAAATATAACTTTAATGTAATATAACTTTAACTTTAATGTATCTTTAATGCAAATCCCTTAAGATGCTTGGCATCATGTTCCCGCTCCATATGAACAACCTGACTGACCAAACACACTTTTTCAAAACAGTCTCCTCTGGTGCCCCCTTGTGTTTCTCTTCATAAACTCCTTCGGAGGAGGAGGGGCTAGACCATGGAGGATTTTATACATCAAAATAGAAATAAAATATTTTCCCAGCTCAACAAAGCAAATTTCTTCTAGATGTTACAATGATAATATGCATTTTGGCTTTTCGATCCAGTTACAAAAATTAACCATAGCAGTCTGTTTTTAGCATGCACATACACAACTGTATCATCTGCACACATCTGACAAGTCACATCAGATGGACAATTACCAGACAGGTATCTTATATAAAGACTAAACAACAAAGGCCCCAGAACCGAACCTTGAGGTACACCAAGAGTATTATCAGAAGTTGCAGATGTGGTGTTGTTTACTCTACCACACTGTTTTCTATATACAAGATATGATTATATGCATTTCATAGTGCTCAGTGAAAGGTTAAAATGAGACAATTTGGCCATCAAAACCTGATGGTTTACTGTATCGAAAGCTTTTTTTTTTTTTAATCAAGAAAAACAGCTCCTACAACACCACCTGCATCCATCTTGGACTTTATGTTTTCTAGATGATTCTAAACTCTAGATGATTATGTGATGTCAAAAGTTACTTTCATTCTTAAACACATTTTTCCCCCCTTTGCACTTTGTATTACCCAAAACAACAGTTTTATAACGGTTTTATTTTGAAAGTTGTCACCGGAAGTCGTATATTTTGTTCCGGCTAGCTTGACACTGGTGTGGAAAAGATGGCTGCTTCGGCGGCAACGGCGAGTTCTTCCCCCGGTTTGTGTCCAAGTTACGCCGTTATCTGCTCTTTCCTGGAGCGTTATGGAGCCCTGCTGGACTTACCGGAGCTCACCTTTCCTCAGCTGGAGCGATACCTGCAGGACACATCCTCAGGTAGGGCAGAAAAACACCAAACTGCTAACGGGGAGGAGAGACTTCACCATTGCATTAACGATAGTGCTACCGAGCTAGCAGGCTAGCAGCTAGCTAGTTGTGTGTTATTGTGTGGTTTTCTAACCTTGTTGTTTACTTAAATATAATTTACCGGCGTCCCAGAGCTACAATTCGAAGTGGAAAATGTGCACATGCATCATTTTATGATTTTTCAGGTGTCAAGTGGCCGAATTATTCGAGGTTTTCTCGCAGTTTTGAGCTTTTAAATTAGGCTTAATTTTTTTCCAAGCAGCCTTTATCTGCTTTTGGACTCGTTGTAATACAACACAGAAAGAAATGTGCGTTGATAACAGTGATAACAGGGAGGATGATTTTGTTGTGGATTTGGCGAAAACATTGTGATTTTAGATACTCAATCGGGAATTATGGCACTGCGTGAGATAGGCACGCAATTGTGCACTTTATTTACAGTTACAATATTTTGGCATATAGTGGTCCGCTCGACCAGTGTCAAGCCATACAGAATAAAAATCGGACTTCCGGTTATAAGTTTCAAAGTAAAACTTTGTTGAGGAATGCAATCTTTCACATAACATTTTAGTTTTAGTATCTTTAAATAGTTGTAGTTTCACTATATATTGAATCTGATGATTCCTCTGACTATCCCTGAGACATTTTTCTTGTTATGTATATCCCAGTACTTAACTGTTCTTTTGTTTTTCCAATAGTGGGAAATTTCCTACCTGTATTTTGAAGGCAAAAATCGCTTAACTTCCGTTTTTTGTCGCTGGCACTAGCTGACTTGACGCAGCTTTTCGCTCTCGGTGCTTTGCGCATGCGCGTCCCCATCTGAAGTCTTCCTGATTGAGTATCTTGTAATTTACGCCTCGCATTCAGCTGCTCCATTGAAATGAACTGGCGCAATGTGTCCATCTTCCACGTGTTTAAGCATCAACCTGTTGATATTATTTTCGTTTCATTAAATTTTCAACGACATTATTTTCAGTGGTCACATTAAAGAAGTACACTACTGCAGGGACTACAGCTCCGATACGTGCCGTTACCTACCGTTATGTCAAACTTAATTAAAAAATATATCAATTTGATTTTGCCTTGCTTATCGGCAAACCTAACATCATGTAAGACGTCTTCTGAGTCGTTAGTGTGTATTAACAAATTTGGCATATCTGAATCACCAAGCAGCGCTTGATTCATTAAAAGTCCAGCTTTTATAACTGGTTCACACTCCTCTCCACCGTCCATTGCGGTGTATTTTGGTGGAAGAAGATTTTGGCAATAACGGTTATAAAAGTTGACAGAACAGCTGCTTGGCGTATTAGCTGTATGCCGAATTCAAGAGTGGCTTGAAACGGTTCATAAATGGTCTTCAGTCATGTTTTACGAGGAGTGTACTTTTGCCGATTAGCAAAGCAGCATAAAGTTGCGAGATTTTCCAATGGAGTTTAGCATACAGTTCTCCCCATACGGGCTAGGACTACAATCTACACAGCCCTGGCTTTTTCACGTAGAGTTTTGCTATGTGAGATTTTCACTGCTGATTGCAGACGTAAAAGTGAAACTCATTATGAAATGTCACTTATTTCTACCTTTTACATGCAAAGCTAATTATGTATGCCTTCACTGTAAAGTATGATGCTTTGGCTACCAGCAGCCTCCTAATGGCAAATGTTTCTTTTTAATGTAACCATCTTCTTCTAAATGGATCTGTAGTGTTTTGGACCATTCAATTTGACCTATGCTATCCGCCTTTTCCAATTGCTGACTTTGGTACTGCAGCATAGCTTTTAGATTTTGGAGAATTGATTAACATAATGATTTTATTTTCACTAAAACCTCCATGGGGGAAGATTCCCCCGTGACATATTGCATCTTAAATCTTGCCTCAAAAGAAGCAAAAAATAAAGTGAGACAAATCAAGATGACAAGCAAAGGCAGTTGAACTGGAAAACATACTAAGACAAAACAAACTTCAATGGCAATAAAAGGATAATTGATATTGATAACTGATATTGATTTCACTGTCAGTATTACCTCTGCCTCTCACAAACAAGGAAACACTGGGAATTTGACTGAGATCATTTGACAGGTAGCAAAGTGAAACTCCATGCATGCTCGAGTGACACGCGGCTGTCTCTAAAGTGTGTTTTAGAGGATTGTAGTAACTCTGCATTTTGTTCCTCATCTACCCTCAGTTCCCAAGCTCCTGGTGGATCTTCACGTGAAGTTGCTGAGGAAGATCGGCAAGTCGGTGTCAGCAGAGAGATGGGAGAAGCATCTAGTCAAGGTAAATGCTTACAGTTTTGTATTTGTAATTATACATGTGCGAGTGCTGCTACTGTGCAAACATAGGGTTTTGCCGATATTCGGTATCTTTAAATTTGACCATTCTCATACCAAAAAAATTACAAATGTTAAGTGTTTTCCTGGAATTTTACAGCATTTAGACCATGGTGGACCAAAACTCTTCAGTGAAATCCATAATCATAATTAAAACATACTGATGCATAGTTGTGTGAAATGTGATCAAAATGTCTCATTAGAATCAGTTTAGGTTAAGGTCTTCCCATAGACAACCAGTGTACTATTGATCAATTCTACAATAAATGTGTAATCACTCAAACTGCATCTTATCAGAGGTGGACGACACTGACTGGACCAGATCCCATTTTTACAGATCTATTGGTCTAACCCTAGTAAAAACCTGTTTTGTTGCCTATGAAAGTTAAGTGTATGAGTAATCATATGTGACTAGTGTTTAGGTGCTGTCAGCCTCAGAGATCGAATTGTGTAAAGGTCTACCTCCACTATTTGGGAGTTTGGTCCATGGTTAGTTCATTTTAATGATGCACATCTACACCTGCTGCTCAGGGGACTGGTAGAATAGACTTAGAATTTGACAAAAAGGTGGCAGAAGATCTCTCTTCCCGCAAGACTTTGAGTGTAGCTTGTTTTGTTTACACAGGAAGTTTGCGAAGTTCGCCAGACAGCTAAAATTTGTTTGCACTCTTGATTCGTAATGGACTTCACTAATGATGAAGATTGAGATTTTGTTTTTAGTAGTTATGAATGAGGCCAAAGAATAAATACCAATGCCAACTTTGGTTTACTAAAAGGTTTATCTATCTTCACACGTTGAATAATGCTAATCGCCTACTATCACTCAACATACAGTATGCTAAAGCATTAGCATGCACACTGGACAGTTGTTTGAAGTTGTTTGACATCACTTACCTGTGGGTAAAAAGTCATGATATATATTCAAGCAGCGTTCCAATAATTATTATTTTATTTTCATGAACTTCATTTGAGAGAATGTCACCGTGTAGTTTTTTTTTTTTTTGTATCTGTGTAATACATAGGCCTTGAAAAATATGAATACATCATGGGTGCATTGTTTGCCCTAATGAAGAATTAGACTTTGTACAAGCAGTTCTGCCAATGCAGTCATTTGTTGATGTAATTTCACTTCTAATGCAACATTCCTTGCAGATATGCCAGGAGTTCAACGCTACTTGGGCATGGGAACTCGAAAAAAAAGGATACAAGGAGATGACGGTGGAGTGCAAGACAGGAATCCTTAAAGTAAGCACACAGAGTTTTGTTGAACTTTATAATGGCCAGTCTGCCTTCTCTAAGCATTTTAATTGTTTTTATTTGGTTGAAGTCACAGTATACAGGGACTGGAGAGTGAGGAGAGAAAGATCTTTCAAGGTACTCAAAGACGCTTCAAAGCACGAAAAACAATGTAAAACAAAAATTACAATTTAATAACATTAAATCAAAAGAAAGAAAGATAAAGTGACCATAGCAATATAGAAATGATAACAAGAACAGTGAGCTAAAAAAAAAAATCAAATAGCAAACTTAAAAAAAAAAAAAAAAAAAAAAAAAGCATAGAATGAAATAACTAAAGAAAACGGGGGAGAAGAACTGGTTGCTGAGACAAATTCAGTGTGGATAACATAACAGTGAAACTTCTGGTTATAATTACTGGCAGAATTGTCAATACTTCTCAATTTAATGTGGCAGACCTCAGGCCATTTTTGGCAGTGATTTCATCAGAGAGGAAGGGATTCTATTGGACACGCTGGATAAGAGGAAGTAATTGTTTTGATTTTTATGAAGAGTGAGGATGGAAACTGGAAAACCTCAGGCCAAGGACTACAGCCCTTTGACTGCTGACTGATGCAAGCTCAGATGTAAAGAATGTGCTCTTGTACACTCATTTCCTAAAGTACTGCTATACATGAGCCCTTTTAGTGCAGACATTATGAAATCATAAGGTATTTAATGTATTTCCTGATGTCAAGTTGACCCGGGCTATCGACAATGCTTTATGGCTGATGATGGACAAACGC
This sequence comes from Centroberyx affinis, assembly GCF_046629955.1. NCBI lineage: Eukaryota > Metazoa > Chordata > Actinopteri > Beryciformes > Berycidae > Centroberyx > Centroberyx affinis. The sequence continues at coordinate 39,860 of NW_027283458.1, read as the reverse complement.
AGTGAAAGATGTATATTGTTGTCACAAATTAGGCAATCTGATAGACAGAATACTAAAAATAATTGTCATTCTTTCATTCCTGTTTTTGAAAACTAATTTTGAATTAAGTGAAAAACGTACAACAGATGTGCCTCCTTTTATAACCTTCAAAAACTGCAAAATGACTTCCAACAAGTCCACGAGAAAAAAGTTAATAATTTCCCATAAGCTTTTATAATAAAAAAAAAGTTTTCATGTTGTGCAGGTAATGGACAAGCGTAATGACAATAAATAAAACTAGGTGGCCACCTTAATCAAAGTGTGCTACTACCTTTGTTTCTAGTTCAGTTATCTGCTAGCTAAATGTTCTGTTGCTAGTAGAAATATAATGACTTGCTAAGTAGCTGTTTATCTGTTAAACTAAGCTGGCTACACGTTGTGTTCCTCCACTTTGTTGCTGTATGTGAATTTCCTTCACAATAACCTCAAGATCATACTTAGAATCACATTTTCAATCACACCTTTGTCAATTTGCTTGTAACTATCTAGCCTGTGTTTGTAAGCAGCAACAATGGCAGTGATCTCTCAGTCATTTCACTCCCAGAACTCAGGAATGATGCATTTTACCTGTAAGAACTAGTGGAGATGATTATGTACCACTTGTCATAGATGACCTCAGAGTGTTGTATGCTTTATAAACTGGTAAAAAACAGTAGTATCATGCAACATTTTATGCCATTTGTTTTCTCCAGTATCTGTGCGAGTGCCAGTTTGATGAAAATGTTAAGTTCAAAACTGCCATCAATGAGGAGGATCCCGATAAGATGCGGCTGCAGCCGATCGGCCGGGACAAAGACGGCCAGATGTACTGGTTTCAACTGGACCAAGACAACAATGTGCGGGTCTATGTGGAGGAACAGGACGACTTGGACGGGTCATCTTGGAAGTGCATTGTCAAGTAAGCAGACACGCTATTTTAATTCAAGAAAGATGTTGTTGACACTGTGACATGAAATTGAGATTGAAATGCTGATGCTCTCTAACATGGCTGGTAGACTGTTAATTAATCTGAAAAGTGAGTGTTTACATTCATCCACCCTTTTCTCCATGTAGAGACAGGAACGACTTGGCTGAGATTCTGGCTCTGCTGAAGACACAAATTGACCCTGCACTTTTGACAAAGAAAGAGCAAGAGCCTGACGGTGAAGGGAACACAAAGGACGCGGAAGAAGGTAATGTAGTGAATTATAATAAGCATTATAAGCATTGTTTGTTGTTACAGATATTTTTCCAGTTTTCACATTTTTCTTTTGTCATAATGTGCCATTTTTTGGTAGTTTTCCCCCCCAAAAGGTCTTACAAGTACTGTTATTCATAGATTCTTAGTATGGTTGGCCTCTGTGAGAATCACACTCCTAATCATTGCAGCATTAGTGCCATGTTGTACCCATCTACCCATGCTCGAAACACTGAGTTAGACAGGATCATAAATCAGTAAATCAGTCTGTTAGTTTTAAGCCTACATGTCTCCTGAATATAGTGGTATACTCTATAAAAAATGTAACAGTGGATCCTCATTTTTCTTACAGATGGAGTTAAAAAGACTGAGGATACAACAGATGAAGAAGACAAAGACTCCAAAGATGCTGCTTTCTCAGTCTCAACAAAGACGGAGAGCAACGAAAAACTAGGACAGAAAGACAGCTCAAAATCAGACGCTGCCGAGGCCAAATCACCACAGAACGGCATCAAAGATGGCAAAGTTGAATCGGAAGCTGCCCCCCAATCAGAAAAGCTTGTTGTGGACGACAGTGTCATTACAAATGCCCTGACCATCAAAGAGGAGCCAATGGATGTATCAGACAGTAAAACAAGCGCAGCAGCAAGTGAACCAGCACCCATCTCCGAGAAATCTTGCATATCACTGAAGGCAGAACAAGCAGAGGAGGCCAAGAGAAACACTGCAGAGGAGCTCCAGCGGACGATGAAGAACGACCAGCAGGCCAAAATCCCCTTGAAAAAAAGAGGGATGAAACTTAGTGAGGACTTTGACAAAAGTAGTGCCGGCAGCATTATTGTGCAAAATCCTTCTGTTCCTCAGGTCAAGGAACCCCCTAAAGTTAGCGAGATTTCTGAAGAGACAAAGAAAGAGACAAAGAAAAGTGTGAACGATCATGTTAATGGCGAGGCCCAGCACGCAACGGAGAAAGGTTTCCGCAGTACTCTCTGCGAGTCAAATGAAGAGACCGAGATACAGGGGAAGTCTGCCGATGGAAAAGAGCAGCCAACTAAACTAATTGCAGGTGAAAGTAAAGCTGCAGAAGCCAGCGAGAAGAAAGTGCCATCCATAGACGAGGATGGCATAAAAGATAAAAAAGATGGGGCTTGCAATACAGAGAAGTCAGTGGAGGTAGGCATGTCACATCAAGCAGACTTGGAGAAAAAAGCCCTAGATGTGAAGGGAGAAAAGGAAAGCACTACAGCACCGGAGGGGAGAGACGCACCTGTCAAACTTCCAAAGGCATCCTCACCTCTAATAACTGAGTCACCGCCTTTATCTAAGGATGTAAATAATGCACTTGTGAAGTCCTCGGATCACGAAGAGCACAGAAAGATGAACAAATCCGAAACAATAGATGCAAAAGTGGATCGTACAGTAGACAAGACATCCACATTAAAAGAAACGGATAAATCCTCAACGTCCGAGTCAGAGAACCTAGATTCAAATCATGAAATTGCGTCCAAAGAGGTTAAATCAAATGATTCTGAAAAATCGGACGAAAAACCGGGCTCTAAAGACGAGGATAAATCGGCGTCGAATCAGACTTCAAAACCAAACTTGGCAGAAATCACAGAAAATGTAGCAGAGTCTAAACACGGAGAAACTGTCAGTGCTAAAGAAATGGGGACACCTGCGCCCATTGCAGACAAACCAGACAACTCTACAATTAAAGAGACGCAAGGAGTGATTAAAAAAACAGAGACGCCGTCCGTAGACAGAGATCCCGCAGAGAAGTCTGATGATTCTGAAAAGATCGTATCGCCATCTGTCATTAAAAAGACAGAAATACTAAAACCGAGTAATGATACAGAGAGCCCAGACCCCCCTGAAGAGACACACAATTCTTCAGTCATAAAAAAGGTAGATAAACCATTAATCAATGAACATTCAGAAAAAACATTCAACACTAAAGAGACAGTGGAATCCTCTGTTATTAAAAAGGCAGAGAAATCGGAGTCATGTAAACCTACGGAGAAATGTGACAGCCTCAAAGATGCAGAGAAGTCTCCCACTGTGGAGGAGAAAACTGTGGCAGCTGGTGTCGACTCTGAGATAGTCAACACCGAAGATAAGGAAAAGCCTGTCCTTAGGGAAGACAGAGAGAAAACTGTCAACTGTGAGGACAGTGAGGTAAATGATGTTGCTAAGATAAGCGACTGTACACCCAGGCCTGTGGAGGCAGAGGCGACAACCGTTACAGACGATCCGGCAAAGCCACAGGAGGATGACAAAATCAAAGGGAAATCGGCTGCACATAAGAAGACGGAGGCATCTGAAGAGAAAGATAAACCACCCGGCCCTGTTGAGAAGAAAAATGACTCAGAAGAAACTGATAAAAAACCTGAGAGAGCAGAAAAAGAACAGGAAAAAGTGTCTGAAGAGCAGCCTAATAAAAATGAGCCGGAGTGCCCATCTACAAAAGAAAGTGAAAAAGATGCGGACAAGGAGGCAGGCAAGGAAAGCGAAAAGGACACGGACAAAGAAAGCCCCAAGAATGAAAGTGAAAAGCATCCATGTCAAGACAAAGAAAGTAAAGAGGATATCACAACAGATGAATACACTAAAACAGACGAAACAAAGGAGGACAAACACACTCATAAGGATGGTGAAACCTCAACCGAAACTGAGAAATCTGGCCATCCGAACGCAAGCGAAGAACCAGACGCTGATAAGCTTACGGACAACAAGGAAACAGAAGAGGAGAGCAAAGGCAACAAGGAGACAGAAGAGGAGAGCAAAGGCAACAAGGAAACAGAAGAGGAGAGCAAAGGCAACAAGGAGACAGAAGAGGAGAGCAAAGGCAAGAGCGAAGAAGGGGATTCTGCAACGAAAGAGAAGGAGGCAGATGGTGGCGATGCTCCATCTGAAGTCCAGGATGAGGGTCTTCGTCTGAAAATCAAGGCCCTGGCCCACCGAAGGAGAGCGGAGCTCCAGAGAGAGGAGAGGCAAGGGGATTCGGAGTCCGACACAAATGCGGGGAGATCCCTCCGACGGTCACCAAGGATCTCCAGACCTACTCCGAAAGCAGTGGAGATCCAGGACAGGAGACTAGAGAAATTGCAGGCTGCACCACCAGTTGAGAAGCGTGAGGACGACCTGGGTGAGAAAGAAAAGGAAGATGAGGAGGAGGAGGAGGAGGAGGTGAAACCTGTTCAAAAGAAACCAAGAGAGAAAAAGGTTGATCAGGAGGGCCAACCTAAATCTAAGGTAAGATTGCTCAGTAGGTGGCAATATTTATACCGTTTTCAAAGCACATTGTATCAAAGTAGTAGTTGGCTATCTATTGGGGGTAGTAAGCACTTTCTGTACACCAGTTTTCTCTACTGGAAGTCAACATGTCATGCTCGTTTCAGGGGAGAAAGCGACGGAAGATCCGGTGGTCCAACACGCGGACGCGGCGTAAAAAGAAAGGCTCCGAAGACGACGACGACAACAGCGACGACGAATCCAGCGACGAGGAGGAGAGCGAGGAAGAAGACGACAGCGACGAGGACTACAAGGTCGAGAGAAGCAGGAAGAGGAGGAACCGGAACAGAGAAAGACGAAGCTCCGACTCTTCGACCTCCTCGGACGACGACCTACCTCCAAACGACGACCCCTGCAAACATTGTGGCCTCCCCAATCACCCCGAGCTAGTGGGTCCCATCAGAATCTCCATTAACATTGTAGAATCACATTAGCCTGTGTCATGTTGATTTGAAGAATGAGTGTTGCAATTAAACTATTAATATAATCACATTGACATTGTGATGCACAGTAAACTTCTACTCCTGCCCAAGTAGTATGGAGCCAAATAACAGTGTAACTGTCCAATTACTTGAGTGCATTGTGAAATGCATTCCATAACTTACCACTACCAACATAAACATTCTTCAACATCTCTTTCCTAGATCTTACTGTGCGATTCGTGTGATAGCGGCTACCACACAGCCTGCCTGAGGCCGCCTCTCATGATCATCCCTGACGGGGAATGGTTCTGCCCGCCATGTCAACATGTACGTACCAGCCAAATAGTTGGAGACATCACATGGAAAATTAAATCAGAAAATAACCTGTCTACACCGATGATGACTTGTTTCATTAATGCGTGCCCTCTTGTAAATTCCCTCTGTAGAAGCAGCTCTGTGACAAATTGGAAGAGCAACTCCAAAACCTGGACGCCGCATTGAAAAAGAAGGAACGGGCTGAAAGAAGGTGAGATCTTTTGACATGAAACGTAAAATTGTGCAACTTCAGAGTTGTATTTCTTGATGATATTGAGTTTCCTCAATGTTTATCTTCTCCTCCAGGAAAGAGCGCCTAGTTTACGTTGGAATCAGTGTTGAAAACATCATCACGCCTTCGGTAAGTATGGTGGGGTCGTATGTTTATAGCCGGGGACAGCAACGGGGCCACATTTCTCTTTGGAGGGTGACAATTTCCCGTTTCTCATAGGTCGAGGTAGAAGAGGAAAAGCAGAAGCCAATATTAAAAGAGAAGAAAGAAGTGAAGCGAAGCAAGAGCTGGGGCCGAAGATCTACGAGGGCTAAGAAAACCATTAGCTACAGGTCTGTGCGCTGAGAGAGACGCCGTTTAATGATTTTATTGTTTAATGGTGCAGTAACGTGGGGTTTAGAAGTACCTATGTGGTCAACCACCCAGCAAAGTGGATTCTAATCTATGCTAATGTTATTTTTACAGATTTGATGAATTTGATGAGGCTATTGAGGAGGCTATTGAAGAGGACATCAAAGAAGCAGAGGGTGGAGGTAGGACATGAATCTTACTCTGTTGTACATATGTGAAAATGCTAATGAAATTTATGATCCGTTCCATCAAAGGTAATGATGAGGGTTGTCTTTTTTTTTTTTTTTCTTTTCCGCAGGAGCCGGCCGGGGAAAAGACATGGCCAACATCACGGGCCACAGAGGAAAGGATATTTCCACCATTCTCCAAGGGGAGGAGGGCAAGGAGAACGGCCGCCCGCCACGGCCCAACGTCGGCCAGCGCCGGAAAAAACGCCGGCGTCTCAACGACCTGGACAGCGACAGCACCGTGGACGAGGAGGAGAGCGAGGACGAGTTTCGCCTCAGTGACAGGTAGGACTAGACCTAACCCTGCAGTCAGATAGACAGACAGTAGAGTTAAATTCCACTATTAAAGAGTAACTAAACCCCACCTAAATCTGTGGTGAAGCCTGACACCTAAGGGTGAAAAGTAGGGTACTGAACTGGTCATCTGCTATTGGCTGGTCTCTGTGCCCTGTGATGTCACCCTCTATAGCAGTGTTTCCCAACCCAGTCCTCAAGGACCCCTTTTCCTGCAAGTATTGGTTCCAGCTCTACTCTTGCGCACCTGATCCAGTTAAGGTCTTAATGCTGATTGGTAGAGACAGATCTACCTGAACAGAGCAGCATGGAAGTGTGTAGGCCCCATTGGGATCAGGTGTGCAAGAGTAAAGATGGAATAAAAACTTGCAGGACAGGGGGTCCTTGAGGACTGGGTTGGGAACCACTGCTCTATAGAGTACAACAGGTGGTGACATCACCTGGCACAAAGACCAGCCAATAGGAGAAGGCCAGTTCAGTACCCTACTTTTCACCATTAGGTGTCAGGCTTCACCAAAGATTTGGGTTTGGGGTTTAGTTACTCTTTAAATGAAGATGTGAAAGTTGGAGTGAAGGTTAGGTGGGAGAAGATATGGTTTTATTTGTATATGTTGGTCGCACATCTTTTCACGACACAACCTTTTCACGACCGGATGCAGCTCGGAGGAGGAAGAGTTTGTGGTATCGGACAACGGCGCCGAGAGCGAGACGGAGGCGGACTCCAACGACAGCGACTTCGGCAGCAAAGGCGGCGGCGGGCACCGCAAATCCTCGCGGACCAAGAGGCCGTCAAAACGACGGAGAAGCTCCCGACGGCGACGCAGACCCAGAGGGTACTCGGACGACGAAGAGGAAGAGAGCGACGAGGACGACGACGAGGACGAAATGGGTACAAAGAAGTATTAATTAGGGTTGGTCTGATATGCGTTTGCCTGATACATCAATCCGATTGTAGTCCTTGTAACTTTAGCTAAGCGTGTCTTGACTTGTCTGCGCTCTTTGCCGTAATTGACCTTCTCTTCTTTAAACCAGTTAAGAAACATGAAGAAATCACTGAATAAGAGCATCAGGAAACACTAAATCCTTGGAAATATTTGGCACGAAAATGGTCAAATGTAAAGATGTCAAATAGCAGCGCAAAATATTGTCTATTGACAGTCAATCCAAAAATATCAGTATCAGCCTTCAAAAAACCCGCATCGGCCCGACCCTAGTCTTTATATTTTCTTGATTGATTGCGATTACATCAGTCAGTGTATCTGTTGTAGGTTGTTGTGGGATATTTGTAACCCATCGCTGTGTGTGTGTGTGTATGTGCAGTGACCGAAGGCTCCAGTGAGTACAGCGACAGTGATCTGGATATGAGCCGACGGCGGTCTCGGCGGAGTCAGAAGAAGCAGGTGAACTACTGCGAGACGTCCGAGTCGGAGGCCTCCCAGGCGGAAACCAACCGGGACAAAGTGAAACCCCGCCGCCGCCTGGACAGCTCCGACAGCGAAGGTCAGCCAACCCCCATTCTGTTGACTGAATATTTCATCAGAATTAGTTTTGCTGCCAGTCAACATGAAAAACGCAATACATAATAGGTCTGGCTGTTGTCAAGGACCTCACAATACGATTCGATGTCAATACTATGGGTATTACTACTTCACACATTATCAGTATAGTAGGGATGGGACGATATATCGATATTCAATATATTGCAACACAAAAATGTGACAATACCTATAGTATCATCGGGCAGAAAAATAAATTAGCTCCATTTTATTCTGCTGCAGTAATCACAAATGAGACGCTTGACCATCACAATTTCACAAGCTCTCCATCCAAATTATATTATTGTCACTTTGTAATGACATTTTTAAATTGTTTTCATTCTAGCGAGCCAATGCCATCGCAAGAAAGATTTGTGGTTCAGAAATAAACAGAATTCTGCACAGTCACACTTAGTTGTCATTGTATCGAATCATAAACCCCATAACGCATATCGAATCATTGTGATATAAGCATATCGTCCCATCCCTAATATACAGGATATATGACTGAAGTTTACAATTGATGCAGTTTAAGGGACAACTTGAGACAAAATTAATTTTAATATTTCCATTCCTCTTTATTAGGCATATTAAATGTAAACAATGCAGACTTCGGTGTTCTGTAGTGTACTCATAACTTTTTATTATCTTTATTAACACTAGTGCAGTTCCCGTTCAAAACATGCCCAGGGTTCCTACGCAGGTCTGGAAAGTCTAGAAAAGTATTAAAAATGAATTTGATCATTTCCAGGTCTTGAATAGTTTGGGAATTTGAGAAAATGTCTGGAAAGGTATGGAAAATGTTGTGGTTCAGGTCCGATACACACATAATTCTAGCTTTCAAGGTCTGGAAAAAGTATGGAATTTTTTAATTGAAAATGTGTAGGAACCCTGCATGCCTGTTCGGAACGGGCCGATTGCTTGGCCTCCTGTATTGCTGCTTGCAGCTTTCTCGAGAACCGCTCATCCAAACAACTTCACAGTCGACACTGTGCTTCCAGTCGCTTACTTTGAGCCCCGCTGCTGCACAGAGCGCTGTTCGCTTGTTTATTCAAAGTTTATTAATATTGAACGTGTCGCGTGTCCAATCCGACACTGCACGTCCTTGGGTCCCCAGCAACAGGACGAATGGTTCTCGAGATATTCGAAGGACACATATACAGACAGAGATTCCTTGCTTTATAGTATGATGTAAGAAAATGGGCTCAGCTCTGTCAGATTTATCCTTCAGCTACTGCTCTAGTCCGGTGTGTATAAATTTCTCATGTTGCTACAGTATCTGAACGACAAAACTTACAGATGACATTATTTTTATCGAATTAATTTCGCTGTTTTAGCTTTTTGGATCCAAAATGCACCGCAACATCTGCCTTGAGATGCGCTGGCGTCCAAATAAACTGCTAATCAACTGGGTCTTAATGTCATGGCCACACTGAATCTGTACATTTTGTTCTTGCATGCAGCAAGTTTCTCCAGAGACTCTGAGGAGGAGTCGAGGGACCGGAGGGTGAAGAGGAGAGCCGACTCCTCGGAGGAAGATTCCCGGCAGCGGCGCCGGCGGCTCACGCTGAAACGCAGAAGAGCCTCCGAAGAGGACGACGACAACAGCGACAGCGACGACTCGGACGAATCCGAGGAGGAGGACCGGCCCGTCCGCAAACGGGTGAACCGCATCGACTCGGACGACTCGGACGACGACGAAGAGGAGAAGGAGAAGGAGAAGGAGAAGGAGAAGGAGAAGGAGAAGGAGAAGGAAAAGAAAGGCGCGGCTGAAAAAGCGGAGGAGGGAGGTGGCGTTGCGGCGAAGGGAACAAACCCGTTGGACTATAATCTGGTGGAGTTGCCCCCCACCAATGGACAGAGCCCGATGAAGAGCCTGGAGGGCTTGATCAGCCGGCCCGGCGCCGGCGCCTCGGGCCTCATCACGCACCTGGACCCACCCAAAAACATCAGTGCCACACCAGCCGCTGCCATAGCGCCCAACGGCCTGGTGGCCCTGGAGATGGCGCCGCAGGACGAGGACGAGGACGACCTGTTAGGAGTCACAGACCTAGTGGACTACGTCTGCAATAACGAACAATTGTAAAAACACAACAAAAAATGGTGTCCGTTTCATTTTTTTGTGGTATTGTATTTTTATATTGCTTAACTTTATTATTCCCTCCCCCACCGACTGTCCTTTTTATTCGTGTCATCTGGAGCTCGGTTCTCGTCGAGCTCTACAACGGTATGAACTGGATCCCTGTCACCAGTCTATTGCTCTCCCTGTGGGATTTGTACAATGAACATCAACATGTGGAACATCACTCAACCTAGCGCTGTGTTACCAGTAATAGTTGGTAATGATCAGATGATTTGTAAATCCGCTCATCATCCCCGAAACATCCTCGTTTCCTTTCTTTTTCCTGTTATTTTGTCAGATCATGGATTTCTACAAATTTTGCCCACATTTGTCTGATCTAATCTCAATGGAGGCTGTGCTCTAGTCGACTTGTATGGAAAAATGGCATCAAAATGTATAATATTGAACCTTTTATTGTGTAGGAAATAGTTGAAGATTGTCTATCTGAAGGCTTAACATGACTACAATTTTTAAATTTTTATGAGGGTGGAATATGGCGGGCATCAAAGTCATTCCATATTTGACTTGACACTCAGTTGTTAAAAATGAATCATGGTTTTAATGTTTTAGCCCTTAAAGAGTAAGCAGACCCCAAACCCAAATCTGTGGTGAAGCCTGACGTAAGGTACTGAACTGGCCGTATGCTATTGGCTGATCTTTGGTGCCAGGTGATGTCACCACCTGTTGTACTCTATAGAAGGTGACATCACCTGGTACAAAGATCAGCCAATAGCAGATGGCCAGTTCAGTACCCTACTTTTTCACCATTAGATGTCAGGCTTCACCACAGATTTGGGTTTGAAGTTCAGTTACTCTTTAAATACGTCTCAGCTTTTGATATTTAAATCGTGAAAGCTTCTGACAAGACTATTTATTGGTTCTCTGACATGATCCGGGCCTGTCGGATCACGCGTTTGATAAGCTAACCCTAAAACGTAGGTGAAATCGGAAAACCGTTCCCGAGGACTTGCCCAGTCGTTTCTTTTGTTTTTATACCCCAGATATTTAATTGTCGTGCTGTCATGGATATACATATTCCACTCCTTCCCAGTGTATGAAGGTGTGAATGTATAGATGTGACCAACTAGAGTAGACCTAACCCTCCTCACCTCTAATGCAAGAGCATGCACCCCCTCCCCCCCTGCATCCCGTCCCATACACCTTGTATTTTTTTTTTTTGTTTTAAATGTTAGTCTAGCTTTTGTATATTGTATACATATATAATTATTTTAAAATATGTGTGCTGCCATCGATATCAGTGGTGAAATTCCCGGTGTTTAGACTCCTTAAAGGGAGTGGGGTAGACAAAATCATTCAGAGAGTAAAAATACTTCCAGCTCTCAACCTCCTGTCCCTCCCAATTTTGAGATCTAGTCTATAACATTTATTTTACCTTTTTGTGTTTGTTTTTTTTCTAATAATGTATTTTTTGTATATCCAAACCTCTATTTGTTGTTGTCTCTTATAGCGAACTGTAAAGTGGCTTATCTCCTCTGTACATTGTCCCTCTGGGCAGGCTCCAAACCTGCGACCACATGGCTTTTATTAACTAAAACAACACTCAGTTCCAAAACTCCCCATTTATTTTGTTTTTTATTCTAACCCACTGCCATCCGTATAAAGCATTGAACGGTTTACTTCCCCACTGGATCTTCCTGCATATATACAGTATATATATATGTACAAATCAACCTCCAATCTTAATGAAACCCATGTTTCCGTTCACACAGATTTTATTTTTTCAATCTCTAGTTTATTTTCAGGTCCGGTTGCAGTAAGTCGCCGACTTTAAGGCCTCAAACCAGATGAATAATTTCTTTTTGGAGTGATATACCAGGATGCTATTTTTGGTTAGGGGGGGGGATATGGACAAAAAAAACTAAATGAACCAATGACTACACCGACCTCTGCTGGAACCAGTCTGTGTGTATATCTGTAGTTTTTGCTGTAATATATTTAGAGGCATTTTTTTTAATCATGGAAAAATATATTGGGCAATTCTTTGGGATTGCATGAGTTTCTAATAGTTTTCTTTTGTAGGGAAAGTAATATTGGCACAAGTGTTTTTTTTTTTTTTTGTAATGAAATCTGAAAACTGGCATGTTCGATGGATGTCTTTCTATATCTCCTGACCTGTTGTGTTATTGCCGAAGGACTTGTGAAGTAGACAAGATGTTCTCATCTTTTTGCAGTCAAACTGCATAGGTAAGCATGAGCTGACCTACTAAAGGCATGTAATAGAAGCCCGGGAGGAATGGGAAGATATCACGGAAAATAATATAGGACAGTTGAATCTGAAAAAAAATAAAAAATGAAGCCCGTTTGTAAAATATCTTTGTAAATTCGTCTCGGCATGGTTTTCACAAAGGATGAACCACTCTATTCTTTGTCTATCATCATGTTTTGATACTCACTATGGCCAAATCATTACTGCCAAGGCAACATGAAGTCCTATGGGTGATGCTTGCAATGCACACATCTTGGATATAGGCTTCAACACACAATAATACCTTTTATTTGACGAGTTTGACAGAATATAGCAAACCCAGTTCTGCAAATCGAAAGAACTGACTTCCGTTTTTCCGGCGGGTCGAGGAGCCTGGATGTCCGTGTGCCGTGTGTAACCGTCGTTTTCTATTCTCCACAAAGACGAGAACGCATTAATATGTATCTCGGTTATGAAATAACCAGTAGCAAGAGCTGCATAGGAATGGACCGATATAAGAGGGGAATGATCTAAATGGAGAGATAAAGGCTGGGATGGGATTAAGAGAGAGAGGGAGGGAGGGAGGGGGGGGCGGGGGGGAGAGAGATTGGTGCCAATGACTGAAGTGTTAAAGAGTTGCCCATTTACCTCATCATGAACCTGGGAGGAAAGACAACTTGTCCGCTGTGTATAGATCCTTGTAGATTGGTCTTTCGGTGTTTCGTCTGCTCCTTACCTTTTTTTTTTGTTAACTTTACCGTTATTTCTTATGAATCTGATCTTGTACATTTGTCATAATAAAATGGGTTTTAAGCCTGATGTTATCTTCGTCTTGTGTGAGCTTTGACATGGTTAATCAGGCCACTTTGTGTGTTCAGAAGCAGATTGGTGGCTGGTTGTTGGTATTCATTTGCGTGTGGTCACAGTCTGTATGATTTCACTTGGTTTATTGTTTTAGAGAATACACTGCTCCCATAATCTGTTTTTTTGAATTTGGAAAACAATAATACTAGTTCAGTCTACATTGGGATCCTACATACAAATACATTTAGTATTGACAGATTTACCTCAGTTGAGTCATGAGGTATGTTAAATTGGATGTAAAAATGAAACATGAGCATAGGAAAATAAATGAATAATGGTTCAACCAGAAAAAAATGACTATCACCTGTCAAAACATTTTACATGAAAAAAGAATGGCGATTACCCACGATTGATGATAAATTGTAAGGCTACAACAACAGAGGTGATGGGAAAATAAACTATATCAATGAATTTAAACATTTACGTTTGTGTTAAAAATGCAAGATCATATCTGCCTACATATGACAAGTGATAAAGAGTAAAATCAAATTTGGTAAAAATGGTAATGATTTCCAGTTCTTCTACACTCATTCATTTATTAGGCAGCAGCCCTTAGAGAAAACTCCCTTCCTGTTGACATAACTTATGCAAACACACTGAAAAAGATTTGCTGTAGCCTATATGAAAATATCACAGACTGCATTACAGTGGGTGAGATTTCACAAAATCAACATGCTAGTCGGTTGTGTGAGATGGTGCTTTTTGATAAGAGTAACGTCTTATGTAAGAGTTTTTGCCTTAAGTCTGCTCTTACCAAATCCTGCTGGCAGTGGTTGACCCAAGATCACACATGCTGCATTCAAGTCCTGTGGGAGAGACGGTAGAGACAAGCTTCCTCCTGGAGAATACTGTCCATCTCAGCTTTCAGATGGTAAATACTACTAGAAAATACTGTTCACTCAGATTTCAGATGTAAATACTACTAGAAATACTGTTCACTCAGCTTTCAGATGGAAATACTACTAGAAAATACTGTTCACTCAGCTTTCAGATGGAAATACTACTAGAAAATACTGTTCACTTCAGCTTTCAGATGGTAAATACTACCAGAAAATACTGTTCACTCAGCTTTCAGATGTAAATACTACTAGAAAATACTGTTCACTCAGCTTTCAGATGTAAATACTACTAGAAATACTGTTCACTTCAGCTTTCAGAGGGAAATACTACTAAAAAATACTGTTCACTCAGCTGTCAGATGTAAATACTACTAGAAAATACTGTTCACTCAGCTTTCAGATGTAAATACTACTAGAAATACTGTTCACTTCAGCTTTCAGAGGGAAATACTACAAAAAAATACTGTTCACTCAGCTTTAAGATGGTAAATACTACTAGAAAATACTGTTCACCTCAGCTTTCAGATGTAAATACTACTAGAAAATACTGTTTACCTCAGCTTTCAGAAGGGAAATACTCCTTGGGAAACCCTGATTTCTCTGACATCCCCAAACAAGGAAATACCTGCAGTCAAATTATATATTCATTTCAACTACTGGCTGGAGTTTTGGTTTGTGATTGCCATTACAATGTCTGGTTTGCTGTAAAACACAAACTCAAAAGTGTCCTCACTAAAGTGTGTTTGTAGTACGAGTGAAAAAGTCATTCAGCCGGTGAACGCAGCAGTAATCCCGGTTTGTCAGATGAGCTTGGATTGACCTGATTGACCCCAAACCGAAGCAAGGCCACGGTCAGCGTCACCGCCGGCCTGACATGTTGACACACATGTTCCCCAGATGCCTTTCCATTTCCAGCCAGCGTCAACACCACCGTCTCTCACGCACCGCTTCGTGAATTTGTCACTTCGACTCACTGAGCCTGCTCGGTGGCTTACGTTACCGCCTCACAGAGCTTGACTCGAAGAACACAGTGGCTGAACCTTTTTTTTTAATGCTTTTTAAGATCAGGTCTGCTAATAGTCCATAATCTGGGGTGAAATTTTGCTTTGAAGTTAAAAGGAGAATTCCACCCTCGGATCCTCTTACACTGTTCCATTCAATCTGTGATGTTCAATGCATTCCGGGAGTTACTTTGTGATTTACCTTTTTTGGGGAACCCACTTTCCCTCAACCTGCCTCGTCTACTTCTACTTTAGTTAGTGATTTCCTACATCGCCCAGAATGCCTTTCGACAAACCACCAGAGAAGGGACATGAACATGTTCCTTTCAGTTAAACCTGCAAAAAGCGATATCAGACCTTGAATCCTGAAACTACTGTGTGCTATGTGCTAGATTTCATTGAGACATAATGATATAAACCAACATCCACACACAGCAGCCAGCTGTGTTGCTGCTTTCACCTCTTTTTCTAACACTTGCTGTCCCTCTCCCCCTCCCATTCCTGAAAAAAATTCTTGTAATGGCGGAACCGATGAAGCGAGCGAGTAAACTTGTCCGACTAGTGAACTTGCTACCTGCCTCTTCACTTGTCACTGTGGGACATGTGACCTTCAGCGGGAGAAAAAATCTGGCAAAGCGAGTCTGGTAACCGGTGACACTTCTCAACAGGTATGTATTTGCATGTGTCCTTCGTGGGCCTCCGTAGTGCAGTGGCTTTGCTGTGTCTTATTTACAAATGGGTTGCAGTTTCTGTCGCCCTCTAGTGGTCGCTTATTGCAGCTTTAAAGGTGTTTGTATGGCCATATCGATATAGCTAGTTAGAGGTCGTGGCCACGCCCCTTCACACCCACTCACAACACACCATGCCTTGTGGCTGCATTGCATTCTGGTCTATCGAAGCTGCTGTCGGTGGAGAAATTGTGTCTCTCTGCCTCTTCTACGATGGATTTCTCCCTGTTTGACACTTTATCTATTATTGGATGGAGCGTCTCTATCTGTGACTCTATCTTTGTGACTGTCTCATGTCGTCGTATTGATCGTGTGTTGCAGAATGAACAGTGAGGCTGTTGTCGGGTATCTGGCTCGGTCACTTGCGAACCGATCGGTGGGAGTTAAGAGAGGGAGAGGGGAGGGGGAGAGGGCACAAAGGTCACATTGTGTAACAGATGCCATGCAGGCCAAAGTACTAGCTCCTCTGGACTTGGCACTACAGCTTTTAGTCGTTTTTCTTGGGCCACTGCAGACTACCTGGAGGTCTAATGAAAACAATCAGGACAACTACTGGACACACTGTTTGATTGACAGGCGATATCTGGGAAGTGCAGTGCAGCAAAGACAGCGTCGAAATCTTCCAGGATCTTCCGACAACAAGCCCCGCCGCCGCCTCAGACCAGCAGCCTCGCCAAACTGGCAACCTTTCCAAGTGGCATTTTGTGTTTGTGCCGTGTCTTTTATGGGGCTTGGTTCCGTGCCAGCTGGATGCCCCGGTCGTTTTGCCAGCCCCCGCAGCGTTGTCCCAGGCAGGCAGCTTTTGTGCGTCTCTAGCGGGGGGGTGGGGGGGGCTTTTATTCAGGTGCACAGGGGGGAGACACACTCGAAACAAAAGCTGACATGACAAAAGCATTTCATTAATACGGAAGCGGATTAGAGCCACATGAACATATTTTGTCAGAATTCTGAGGAAAAAAAGTCAGAATTCTGAGATTAAAGTCATTGGCTGTCTGTCCACTCTCAATTTAGTGCTATTATTTTGAAATTTCTAAATGAAATTTAGGAATATTTGATATTACTCTATGAATAGCCCCAACCTTTTTGCGCAAAACCACATGTACGCCAGTGTAACTTTACATCCCACCGCACCAGCCTGCATTCCTCCTGCCCTCCCCCCAACCTGACCTCTGACCCCAAACCCCCTCCAACACTCTTTCACAACTCCCACACCTTCCCAACAATCTTCAGAGTAGATTATGTATGCTGTAGTATGCTGTAGTCTACATTAGTACCCTATGCGGTCAGCTGTTTGGCACTGTTCTAAGCATAACCCAGACATCTGGTATATGATCATCATCTACAACACAAAAAGTTTATGAGCCTACAAATTCAGTAAATATTTTCCCTCAACAAGTGAACACTATTGACCTATAACGGTCAGCTGGGTCTGTATGACACATCAACCTGGCAGTCACAGCTCTACTGAGCATAACAAAGAGTATATACATAGAAGAATGTACATGCAACAAGATAAAGTGCATTGTTGTAGGCTAGAACCTATATCTGATTTAAAATTGATGATTCTTCATTCGACTTGTTATGCTTTTCAGCTCAGGAAATTGATGATTCCTTTAATTAAGCTCCTGTTAAGTGATGAGAACATAGACACCAAAATCATAATTTTGCAGATTTGTGTAGGATCAGCTATACTAAAAAATGTTTTTTTCCATTTTATGAATGTACAGGCCATATAATAAAAAAAAACCCACTAACAGGTTTTTTTAATATCTAAAAGGTCAGTCATCTTACTTTGGATAATGCTAGTGGCCTATGATAATCACACAACATAGTGGATGCTGAAGTGTTAAGTGTTAGCATGAGCACTGGAGATGATTTAGTGTTCTCATCACTTAACTGCTAAGCTGAACGGGACAATCTACCAAAATCATCTGTTTGATCAAGAAAGACGGACGAAGGATGTTCTTCCTGTGGCAGTGAGGACGTTCTGCCCTGCTGAGCGCGTGATTGGCTGTCATCTGCCTTCCATGGGATTTATTACCTGGTGTCATATCGTTGTACTACTTAAGGCCTGTAAGCGTCTTTATAGACTAAGCCACTTCATGAACTAAGTCTGTGCCCTACAAGGGTCAGAACTTACTCCATGCATTTCCATCCTACTAACTCACAGTATCTTGTTCTTTTGTACTTTTGTACAGCTACGGTTGCAACCCATGTTCTTTTACACATGTAGGGTGATATGCATAGTCTAGTGTCTTTTGTATGTCCTGCACTGTGCTCTTGCACTAAATGTGAGGTCTTGTTTTCCCTGTACAGTGTGTCAATGCGTACTTATTTGAATCGTTTCTGAATTTGCAGCGCGTTTCCTGTTAATGCATTTCCTTTGGCATTCTGCCGCACGTTTTTGAATTTGCATTGTTTCTGAACGATGCAAACCATTTCTTTTAATGCAATTGCCTTGGGCCCTTGAAGTGCATTTGCACCCATCGGCCACTGTATCCTATATATCCACTGTACCTGCAGAACTGAATAGCGTTTTTGATCGGAAGTGATTCTGATTTACAGTGTAAAATAACTTCTAAAGCACATATGATTTTTGAAGGTATAAATCATGGTAAAAGATGCACACATGGTCTTTTCAAGAGAATGTTTTTAATCAAAAAAAAAAAAAAAAAAAAATCCACCAGATATTAGAAATACCTTGAAATTTTAACAATAGAAAACTTTTAAAAATGTGTATTTTGCTTAAAGATATGTCAGCAATTCATGTGATGATCTAAATTCGGGTTTATTCACAGTTTCTAAAGCTAAATGGAAATCAATCAGTATAAAACACAAATGATGCAACACATTGTGACAGGATATAGTCTACATAGTGGTGGAATTTCATTGAGACTTGCAGGGTAATACTCTGAAACTCAGCATGTTTCATTATATAACCGAGGTAATCAAAGATCTAGCCTCCATCTACTGACTTGCTCTTTGGTGCTGACTGAAGTCTTTTCCTCTCAAACACACAAGACAGTCTAGAGGTAGTTGTACAGTTGTAATGTCCATGGTTCACAGAGGAATTAAAGTTGCCACATAATTTTGACACGAAAACATGAAAAAAAAAAATACAATATACTGGTGTAATGAGTTCTGAAGCTTTAAATAAACTGCCACAAGTGGAGAATATGATAATTAAAACAGTACGCTTTACGCTTGAGGATAATTTGAATACAGCCTGAACTCAATGTTCGTTCATTTTTCACTTTTTGTCAATCTTGAAAGTGTGCGGTAACCATCTGCCAATCCTTTAATGCATATTCAAACATGATCTATAGCATGAAAAATAAGACATAAGCTAATATATTTGTGATTTTTACCCATTTAAATATCAAGTGACAAAAAAAACAAACTGTTGCAAAAATAAATCACATCTGAAAAATTAGTGTTTTTACAATTGTGAAAAAGTACACCAACACCACAGAAACTATAACAGACCAAACTGCTGATTTGCTGTGTTGATTCACATTTACAATACAAAAAGTCCTTTTCTAGGTTTACTTCAAAATGTAGTGCAGCTTTAGACGACTTTCATCATTCAAAGTCTGACTGTGTGCTTACTGGGCCATATCACTAGGCTTGGCATGAGGGAAATGTCTCCCAATGTGTCCCACTTTGTGCAGTCTCCTCATTTTAACTAGTGATGGTGGCAGTAGATTCCAGTCTTGGTACAGAAATACATGAATTGGTAATGGAGAGGTAATCATAAAAAAAAAAAGTTGCATATACTCCTTTTATACTGTTGTGCTGATTGACAAAGAAGACTTCTCATGGGAAAAGTCCCACAAAACTTCAAGAGTAGGTGAATTTGTTAGCTTACATATCCATTCTAAGAAGTTATTAAAAATCACATTTCAACATCAGTGAATGAGCCTCCATCGTATCAGTCACTGATAAAGTCAGAGAATTAGGATCCATGGTGTTAGCAGCAGGACTGTGCGTTTGAATGTAGATCATTTAAGACATATGCGAGTGTTCGAGTCACTGTAGGAAAGAAAAATACCTACACAGTGATGAGAGCCTGAGCTGAAGTCACAGACCGGATGACTTGTCCTGCCCCGGTGTCCCCGCTACTGAGTCTTCTCTTTCTGGACAACTGGGACGTCCAGCGCCACGGTGCTCTTCCCAGAGAGGAAAGGGATGATTTTCTCAAAGAGCAGTATGCAGCTCGCCATGCCTGGGAACACAGTTAGAAGATGGAGGGAGTTATTTTGGTAGATGTCAAGGCTTTGGAAAATACATTTGAATAACCTCATTAAAAAAAAAACCAACTAAAACAACAAACTGGGACACAGCAGTGCGTGATGAGCCTGTAGGTGAAAGTACTGTTAAGTAGGAGAGAGCAGAGTCACCTGACATGGTGCAACATTAACACTGCCATTTTTAATTCTACAGCCTACAAGAAGGTTATGATGACTTGGTTATATCATCATGTGTCCCTTTACACGCTTTACAGAGTGGGAACACCCTGCAAAAAGATGACCTGATACTGTGAAAAACATTATAGGCAAGCTAAGTAAAAACAAAAAAAATATATAAAAAATACAAATCTAAGTTTCTAACATAATACTGACCCATGCAGTCATTAATTGTTAGCCATAGCAGACCTTTTTAGGCAATATTTGTGGCATCAGTGGTAACAGCATTGGCATCAGTGGATGACCAATGGTAATAGTGATGTGGTTGTCTTCTCTTGAATGTATAGTAGGGTTAAAACTGCAGCTATCGTTTCCTTGTGACCACTATCACGACTTTTCTCTCAGGTTTTCAGAAAATTAACCTGATATTTTGACATTGGAAAGATTGAAAGATGGTTTGTCTAAAGGGTCAATTTAAAAAAGGTGCTCTGTGTAGTGTTTTAATATCAATAAATCATTACCACATTAATGCTGAGACATTACTAGCACTAACAAATTCCCTCCAAATTCTTCATGTAATGTTTTCTAATGGTTTAGAATCCAATAAAAAGGAGACTTTAGCACTGTTCCTTACCTAAGACTGGGCCCAGCCAGTAGACAAAGCAGTACTCCAGGTAGGTGTGTCCGCTGCAGGGGAACTGGATGGAGAAGGCCAGGACGGGGTTGAAAACAGCTCCTGAAATACTGCCGCCTGCACAGAGGAGGACAGATACCACAGGGTCAAGACACATGGCGCACAGTCTCTAATTGACATTCTTAAACTGCAGCATAACCACCTAATACTAACAAAGAGCCACCGCTCCTCTTGAACATCCACTACACAAGACATACACTGTATAACCACATATAAATACATTAAAGTGAACAGAGTAGAATAACACTCACTAGCACTTTAGAATCCTGTACCTGCCCTTTTCCCTTTTCCCTATTCTTGCTGCATTTTTATTGTTTGATTAATGCTGGAAGATGCAGCCTAGCCTTGTGGGGCTTGGTCTATAACCAAGGGTGGTCTCTAATTAAGGATGCTCAATAGTATAATTAAGATTGGTCGCTAATTAAGGGTGGTCTAGAGTATAATAAAACTTTGTCTCTAATATATGGCAGTCTATGCAAATTGGTCTATACCAATAGTTCTTAATCCTGGTCCTGGTTTTCTATTTTCCCTGGTAGTTGATTACATTCACCTGGTGTCCCCGCTCATTCAGCCCCTGATTACACCAGGTGGAAGTAGGACTAATTAACTACCAGCTAATTAAGGGCGGTTGACAATTTCAAAATCAAGCACGGTCTGTAAACTTCCCTTAATGAGAAACGCCCTGGTTTAATTGGGCCAGCACTTCAGGCTGTGTACTTCACTAACCTGCGTAAACTAGAGTTGTGATAACAGCAGCGATGGCGTGAACTCGCAGTTTCTCGTCCAGTTTGTAAACATGCAAGACCGCGGCTTGGACCGTGAACGCGCAGGCCAGCTCCACGGCGGCGGCCTCCACCACAGTCCCGCCGAGGGGGTCGAAACATCTGAACCCAAACCTCTGGTGCCGGAGGTGGAGGTCGGACAGACCCAGCGACCACACGGAGGCTGCGGCGAACTGCGCGGCGACAGCGGCTACGAACTGGCCGGCTATGATGACAGCGGCAACTTTCACGCTGGCGCTACCCCGGTAAACGCTCTCCAGAGCCCCGTTGGGGTTGCACGACGCGCCCCGGAAAGATAAGATGTGGATGACCGTCACGGTGTAGGTGAGGGTCAGGCCGACCGGCGGCTCCACCTGGCCCGATTCGCCCAGCAGTTTGAGCTCGTGCGTGCAGAGGCAGAGCTGAAAGGTGGACGCCGCTTCCAGAAGGTAAATCCAATAATCTCCGGGGGAAAGACGAGCTGCCGCCCGGCGGGTCGCCTCGCAGAGCAGCACTGTTGCTCCGAGCAGCGCCAAGGAAACCGCGAAGTCTGCCATTTCTCTGGCTGTTCAGACGGCTCCGCTTGGCTTTTTGGGGCTACTTTGATGTAGCGCAGTCTGTTTTAACTTTACTCCCTCGCGGCATCAAAGTCCATCCATGCTGCATAACTGCGTCAAGCAGTTAGAGTTAACAGATTAAAACCGGAAGTACCGCGGGGTTGCCTTCAAAATAAAAGCGTAACATGTGGCACAGGTATTGACACTCTCTCTAGTGGCCATGTTTGAGGTCCTAGCTCTTGAGCAAGTCGTGGTCAGTTGCTATCGCTGTCTGCTTATCACTGTCTAGTAGTTGCACACCACAGCAATCTTATCCATCTCTCCTTTTATATTTATCCATTATTTGTGGCTAATTCTCCCATGTACCTCCATGATGGAGCCAGCTGTGGATGCTAGATTTGTGATACAACTGCAAAGCCTAAATATCATACTCAATTAGAAGTACTGTTACTTGGCTCAAATTTGTAAGTAGAAGTAAAATGAGTGTAAAAATTTCTGATGCAGTGCTATGGAGAAGCTACAAAATAGTTAGCCTATGTTGCAATGGATGTGATTTAGCAAAGTACGGTACTTTAGTCGACACAAGATTAGGTAATAGGTAAAATTAATAACTTAAAATACCCCAAAAGTTAAAAACACACAAAAAAGCTACTCTTTTATAGTAGCAAGTGTAATTGCAATTCATTACTCCACCCTTACCTTTGGGAACAGTTGTGCCAAAGCGATGGGTTAAATTTGATAGTATTCTGTTACATCACCACACGGCCATAGGAAAATAACAGGTAATTGTAACAAGGCGATTACAATAAATGACAAACACAGCCAATGAGCTGTGTGTATTGTAAAGTGCCATGTTGGTAGGAAATGCATGTGACATAGGCTAATGGGAATACAATGAATATGGCTATTAAAATATGCTATGGAAAGGAAATTTTTTTGAAAAATGTACTTTTTTAATTAACCTACAATTCTTCTTCACATACGCACTTAATTTCTTTTTGGAATTTTCTATTCAAAAATATTGCAACACATATTCGTCCATAAGGGTTTTGTTTTGAAAGTTGTGACCGGAAGTTTCCGTATTTATTCTGGCGCGCTTGACACTAGTGCAGCAGCAGTACACGGAAGTTGCAGTTTTAAAACTTTCTGGCCAGTGGGAGGCGCTATAAGCACATAATCAGGGATGCAGTGAAGGGTGTATCCACCTAAATTGGTTTACCCACCTTATTTGCGGCAACAGAGTTTGCCGCCTTTTAAGGCTGTCATAAATCTTTATGATATGAAGTTCACTGTATACATCATCACCTAATCTAATTTGCATCAAAGAAGTTATTGAAGATAGGATGCTTTAAGAAAAATCACATGAATTAAAGTTTTTCTGAAAATATAAGTGACTTTTGTTTATATTAGTGATTGTGATGCCTTATGATGAAAACCAACTGGAGGCCATAGTTTATCCACTGTTTAATTTACAATTCATTCTAAGTTATATGTATGATGTTTCATGAGTGCTGATATAATGCATCAATAAGCGTTGTGGTGTTATAAGCATGGTCTTAAGGAATTATGAGTTTATTATAATTCATTATGAATGCTCTTATTAGGCCCTATAGATATGGCATTGACTTGCAAAAATGAGATCCACACTCGCATACCATGTTTCTGTTTATTCTTGCACAATGAAGGTCATGATATGAAACACACACAACTGTCTTAAAGGGTAGACCTGTAAATAGGTGAGTAACTTGTTGGTCCCACCTGTATAACAGCTCTTTAGCTCATTCATCAAGACAACTGTCACAATCACAAGCTGTACAAACAATCATATTCAAAATTGTCATTTAAACTACTACATATTGTGTTTAATCACTAATCACATGTCAAAGTAGGTGTTTTGCCTGTGACAGATGATGCCAAACACCTACTTCTGGCCACACCACAAATCACTGATTTGTGGTGTGGCCAGAAGTGCACCATGCTGTAATGACCATATAGAGCAGTGCAGCAGCACATTCTGCCCTGTGTGATTTAGTGTTGAACCGCTCTTTAAAATGCAATCGGACTTAAACCTTCATGTTATGTCGTTTTCAGAGATAGATGAGACCACATGGACCACATGGGCCGAGACCACAGAGAAGGTAAATCACATTGGACGTGTTGCAAGTAATTCTTTGTTTGATAAAAGTCCTTATTCCTAGGATGTGCAAAACTTGTAGTGTTACTGTGAGTTCACACTGCAAACAACTTGGGTGATGGGTCGCTCTGTTCTCATTAATTGTGGGCGGGGCCAGAGGCTCTGATTGCATCTATGTAGTGGTCTGCTGCTACAAAATTTTGAACAGGCAAATCATGTATTTTTTTGTTGCCTTTCATATAGAGAATTAATCAACTTCTGGGGAATTTTTGATCAAGTTGATCAAGACGTGGATGTCCCAGTATTTCTTAACATCAGTGGGTTGCACTACTGCAGTGGTTCTCAACGTGGGGTCCGGGCACCACCAGGGGTCCTTCAGGAGGTTCCAGGGGGTCCCAGGCAAATTGATGAATTGTTAAACTTCAGCATTATTTCATTTACAAGAAGTTAACACAATTAGAGAATGTAGAAGAATGACTGTTTTGATCATAGTTTCTCTGTTATCTCTCTACCTACAATACAGATAGTCATGGAATTCTGGACAAAATCATATCTGACAATAAAGATATTCTCAGATTTGGGTCCGAGAGACACAATCTCATCAAATGGGGGTCCGTGGCTCTAATGTGGACTAAATTAGGGGTCCTTGATATGAAAAAGGTTGAGTGAGCATTGAGTGAATGCACCACTGAAAAAGGTTTCTTTTGCTGTGGTTTGAGCCTAAGATAATCTGACCTGCTTCATCAAGGATAAACACATTGACCAAAACGATACTTCATGTCAGCAAAATTGACTGAAATTCCTCCCTATGCATGCTGTTATGCTGTGACAATTGTTTAGTATCCTTCTCAAATGTATTAAACGATTGTTAGTTTTACTAACTTTTTTCAAAAGGAAAGGCCTACTTGTGGCTTTCTAGGATGAATCCATGCTATTAAAAATATATAGCTGATAAAATAAATGAGTTGCGACTGATGTTAACCCTCACTGGCTTATCACCCAAAACTCATCACTTCGTTGGAATGGGGAAACTACATCACTGTCTCTACACTGGGAGAGTTCTTATGTGACGCAGTCTGGCTGATTGGTCAGTGTGTGTGTGTGTGTGTGGGGGGGGGGCAGTGATTCATGTGCTGTCATCAGACACATCTCTAGCTACATCTTGGGTCAGTTTAGTTAAAACACACGTTCCCACCGCTGCCACAGTGAGATCTCTATCAGCTTACTGGTTTTTAAGGTGTATATAATGTCATTTCCTTAAGAGATAAAGCATATGTACCACTGCTCCACCATTTCTTTTCTGCCACCTTCTTTGGTTTGACCATCGTTGGTTTTTGAAGGCAGGTATCGGTACAGAAAGTTTTGGACTGAAGTTGCCGATATCCGATATTTTGTGCCGATGTTAAATATTTCCAAATTTGATCGTTCTCATGCCAAAATTTGTAAAATCAATTCCAAGTATTTAGTGTTTTCCCCAGAATTGTACTCTTGTCAGGGTGGAAAAGCCTCTGAAATGGCATTTAGACCATGGAACAACAAAACTTTGCATTGAAACCAAGATACTACTACTACTACTACTACTACTACTAATAGGCTAGTAGTACTAATAGTAATGTCATCAATACATAAATATGTAATCAAACAAACTGCATCATATCCATCATATTGAAGGTGGTTGACACTGACTGCCGGATATATGATTTTTAATAAAAAGCCGATCTTGGGAAATTAGATTCTTTAATGACCACACAGCCAGGCTGGTGGAATTTGTTTTCAATATATTAAACAAGGTTCCAACATACAATCAGTACAATATACAGTACAGGACCCACATCACAGTACAGTAAACATAACATATATTGCATAACGTTTCATGGCTATAGTAATAGATAACTGAATATGAGACAAAACATCATAGACACAGCATAGACATAATGGAATTGTCAGAGGGAGTTCAGAGTTTGTATGGCAGTTGGAAAGAAGCTGTTTTTAAAATTTAAAATAAGTAAATATCCAAATTAAATATTCTTCAACATAAATATGTAACTATGGTGAGATGTTTTGCCAAAGGCTTCAGCGCTGGCTGGCTCTCAGCAACCAAAACGAGACGAATAATCACAAGCAGCTGAAATGACTGTCTGTCTTTGATATGAAAACATTGTGCATAATTGATCTTTTTTTGTTGCATAGGCCTATATGTTGTCAGTATGGCTTTGAAAGCTTCCTTCGTCCCATTATCGTGACAGCTAGGTTTATTTTTGCACCTGGTTTGGTACATTTCATTCATCTCTGAGACCTCTGAGACGGTGGTTCTCAAAGTGGGGTCCGGGGACCACCAGGGGTCTTTGAGAGGGTTCCAGGGGGTCCCCATAGCAAATTTCTGAACTGTTAAACTTCAGCATTATTTCATTTACAAGAAGTGAACACAATTAGAGAATGTAGAAGAATGACTGTTTTGATCATAGTTTCTCTGTTATCTCTCTACCTACAATACAGATAGTCATGGGATTCTGGACAAAATCATATCAAACAATACAAATATTCTCCGATTTGGGTCCGAGAGACAAAATCTCATCAAATGGCGGGTCTGTGGCCCTAATGTGGACTAAATTAGGGCTCCATTTATTTTTCAACACTTTGTGATTTTTTCTGTCATATTTCTTCTCTCCTGAACTGTTACTGTCTTCTGAGCCACACGCTGCTGTAGTTGAGTTCCCGCCCTCCATTAGCCTCAGGCCGCTTATAAACCGATGCTGTGTTTCAAAGTCAGAAGTCAGAAATTCACAGCTGGCCATAATCAGTCCTAATTGGTACAACTGTGCATTCCAGTGGTCCAGCTCAGAAAAAACAGGGGAGAAAGATTTAAAACACTGTTCCCCATGCAACAGCTAATGCCATGTCAGTGATATTCGGCAACGTTAGCTAGCCGGTTAGCATAGAATGTTAGCAACTGTAAGTGCAAACATTTCAAAGTTATATACCATTTACCACATAGGTGTTTTGAGAGTTATAAGGTCATATGATGCTGAAAACAACACTTAAAGTATTCTTAAGTATTCCACTTAGTTTTAACATGGGGGTTATCTGGCTCTTGAAAACCAGAATATAAACTACTCATGAAGATCGGATGCAGCTGGACGAGTAGCGTTCAGATTTTTACTTCACATTCATTTGAATGAAAACTGACATTTAACACGTTGGTGAACAGATCCAACAGATCCTGCTTTTAAGACAAAGCAGTAATTGGTCGTCATTTTGCATTTCGATTCTTGGTTTAAACGAGAATTAGTATTTTAAAATAAAAGTAGATCCGGTCTCCCAAACAAGAACTATCTCTCCTAAATGCTATCCCCTCCGCTGGCGTTCTTCTATCAATAAAAATGCTATTTGGCAAAATGATGTTCTATATTGGACCCACAGGCAGCTGAGAATCACAGTAGCGGGATCTGTTGTTGAATCTGTTCACAAACATGTTAAATGTCAGTTTTCAGGATGTTTTCGTGGCCTCATTAAAACACTACAAACTCGTCCAGCTGCATCCGATCTTGATGAGTAGTTTATATTTTGGTCGTCATGGCAGTCAAATGCCAAAAAACCTCCATGTTAAAACGAAGTAGAATATTGCTTCAAGTGTGTTTTGAGGATGATAAACATGTTAAAGGTAATGCTGTAGTGTTTACAGCTCATGCTGCTATGTTGATGTGACCTCGGGTAACTGGGGGATAATCCTAGGACCTTTAACATGTCATCTCCCTCTCTGTCCCAGTCTTTCTATTGTGTACTGTCCTTTAAAGGCAAAATGCAAAAAAAATACAAATTTAAATGTACTATATATTTAAATCCATGATGAAGGGCCATTTTATTGCATTGTTCCCATTAGGCAGTTGGAATTTCCAACTGTCCGACATGGAAGCAGCATAAACCAGGAGTTCCCAGACCCTCAAGTACACCAAAGATGCATGTAATAAATATTTTTGTTCCAGTGGTCTCATCTGAGAAGGCTTTTTGTTGTCTACCTACAGGTGGAGAGAGTAAAACCTGATCAGAATCGTCAGTATACATTCTCTCCTAGTGCAAACTTGTAGTGAGGGAAATGAAAGTGAAATGAAACTATTCCTCATTTTGCTGGGGACCCCTTGAACCACTGTAGGGACCCCTGGGTGGGTTCCTAGAACCTAGGTATGGGAACCACTGAACTAAGCACTCAATTTCAGTCTCACATTATTATTATTATTCTAGCTTATGAAACTCTTGGCCCCTAGACCTGAATAGCATGCAACTGGCTAAATTGTAATACTAATGACTTGTTAACTACCAGAAGAGCTAGCTATATACTCATAAATATTCATTATAGACAAGACATAACCACACAAGAAGCACCTGCTTAACAAAATTAGGTCTCACAACACTATCAAGCAGACTAGTCGCTTACTATCACCTGAAACAGTATGCTGTTTCCAAATAAGATGATGAACAGAATGAGATGTTCATTCTCATTGGCCCCCAGCCAAAAAAGAACACTCCAGTCCAAACGAAGACGGTAGTAAGCAGGAGTGAAACATCTCGCATCGCGTGGATGCTATCCACTGTGTGTGTGTGTGTGTGTGTGTGTGTGCGCGCATCACATGGTGCATCATTGACAACAGGTGACGGTCGGTGTCCGAGATACAATAGGTATCAACAGGAACCAGTGTCAAGTTAGCTAGAAAAAAAAAAAGTAACTTCCGGCGACAGCTTTCGAAATAAAACTATATTTTGACGTGTCGCAACAAAGTTCCCAAATAAAAATAAATGATGTATGTAATGAGATTTTTTGTAAATTAATATATACTGTATATACACATTTGTGTTTCCTCCAAAGATGTCCCTTTTGCAGTATATTTTCATAGCCATACACCTATAAAGCCTATAAAGGTTGCCATATAGGCTAGGGGTGCCAAAAATATACAAATACTCAATCACATAAACAGGAGCGCTTGTAAGGATGTCTACTAGCTTGAGGTCGATTGTTCCGGGTGTGTCACATCTGCTCCCACTCCTAAAGGCTGTAGAATAGATCTCCAGTACAAATGGACAATTTGCGGTTTTATTTTGAAGGCACACCCGTCTTGCTCCCGGTCTCCGTGTGGCTAACTCTGGCTAGCTTCACGCAGCTTCATCAAGGCTACCTGCCCTGCAAGCAACGGTTTACCGACGAACAGCGCACTGCGGCTTCTTCCCTGCAATTTCCCGAGGGACTGAAGCAGGACTTGGGTTGCATTTTTTGTCACTGCCGAGGTAGGATATCTGGACACATGATGTAGAGCCATACGTGTTGTTTGACATGTCAGAGCTGCTATGCGTTTATGTGGTTTGGTGGATATCGGCAGCTATAACCCGATAGGTTCCGTTCTCTATTGTATGAAGACAACGACACGTCAAACTCCATTGAAAAAGCTGACAATTTAATATTGCCTTGCTTATCGTCCAAGGTGCATACCTGCTAGAACATGAGTTAACACCTTTTACGTATTAGAACGATTCACTCTTCAATTCGGCATACATCCAAAACATCAACCAGCACTTAAAAAATAGAATTTCAAGTTGAATTATGTTGTATTTACAATCTTACTCGAGCCAAAATCCACCGCGGAGGGCGGTAGCAAGCAATGTAAACCAATTCTATAAATTGAGATTTCACTGAAATAAAGCGCTGCTTGGTGGCTCATATGTATGCCGAATTTACCAGCGAAGCTCTACGATTCTTAAACGTCTTAAGTCCTGTTCTGTCTCACTGATAAGCAAGGCAATATTAGAATGGCAGATTATTGCATAGAGTTTGGCATCAAATTCTGTCTCTATACAACAAAACGGCACGTAACTGGGCTCAAGGTGTGACACGACCGAGCGGCTTTGTTTTCCTCAGACTGCCGCTAACATTCTCATAGGACATTTTCTCATTTGCCACTTCGCTGATTTACTGGAACGGTTCAGACAAAAACATAATTTCATTTTCTTCCCTAATGAAAAATCAAATATAGCTAATATTCCTGTGATATTCCTATAGGGACTTAGTGTGTCTGTGGTAAACAATAGTGAGTTACTTATCACAGTTAATGGTATTTGTTTTGTCTCCTATGGTATAGGATTTTCTGTGGTGTAATTTCTTTTACCTGTATTTTTGACGTCAAGTTTAATATAAGGAATAATACTCTTATCTCATTGAGTATTTTGATAAACCTTTTAACAATACTAAATAAAATAACTTGGTAACCCTTTAAATTACAGAGCTTTTGCGCAGTAATGGCTGGAAATAACTAAGTTTCTACACAGGTACAGTCACTTTCTGTAATGAACGTCCCTCCCTTCTGTGGTGATGAGTCACTAGAGATGGAGTGCAGAATCTTTCTTCCTAATTCAACTAGTTTATCCTTAGTTTAGTTCTTACATATATTTTACTTGGATATTACTAGTTATTTCCAGTCGTTACTCTGTAATAACCTGTAATTTAAAGGGTCACCTATACTTTTGTTAAGCATAACAGTTAATTTAAATATTAATGCTATACAGTGGTGGAAAATATAAGCCTGTTCAAGCAAGCTTGACCAGGCTTTCCAAAATATGAGGAAAGTTGTAGATGAAAGATAAATGCACAAGTTAAGATGTGTCAAGTCAACCACAGCTGACAAATAAAATAATGTGTGTGGGATGCACTGAGCCTTATACTATGAAAGTACATTTACTCAAGTACTGTACTTAAGTAGAATTTTGAGATACTTGTACTTTACTTGAGTATTTCCATTTGATGCTACTTTATACTTCCACTCCACTACATTTCAGAGGGAAATATTGTACTTTTTACTCCACTACATTTATTTGACAGCTGAAAACAGATTTGTGTATCAGAACTTTGTTTTTTCTTCTTTCCTCTCCCAGTAATCATCTCACGACCCCTCAGATTTATCAGGTGACCCTTTGGAGGGGCCCGACCCCTAGGTTGGGAACCACTGGACTAAAGCTAACTGTATATAAAGTAGTTCAAACTAGCTCCACCTCCAGCAGCTACAACAGTAACATGCTGCTTACACACTGATGCTTCAGTATTAATAATCTAATGATGTCATATATAATAAAATATCAGTCAGAGGGACCAAACCACTACTTTTACTTTAATACTTTAACTACATTTTGCTGCTAATACTTATGTACTTTTACTTCAGTAGGATTTTTCATGCAGGACTTTTACTTGTAATGGAGTATTTTTACATTGCTGTATTGGTACTTTTACTTAAGTAAAGGATCAGAGTACTTCTTCCACCGCTGATGCTATAATATCATAATGTGTATTAAATTATACTTATGTGTCTCTTTGCTTAGCTGCTGTTCAAGAGCTATATTGCTTGGGGAGAGAATAATTGTTGATTATTATAATTATTAATAAATCTTAAATCAACAATGCCTCTTAGCTGCTCTAAAATCACTGTAAAGTAGGGTGTCAAGTGGCTTATTGCTTTTAAGAACTTTAGTCTCCTATAATACATTTTAGAATGATACAGATACCATAATACATCTCTAAACTATATATACATGAGATAAAACATATAAACTCACTATTGACTACCACCTGTGAAACACTCTCAGTCCCTGTAGGGATATTATTACAGTGATATTCCATTAGGGATCCTCCCCGTTTGCCGTGTTGCGTTCCAGGTGTGTGTGAGGAGGATGACCGGCGCGCCAGAGTGTGTGTGAGCCATGGCCCCCCCCGCCTCGACCACGGTGTCCCGGCTGAAGTTCGGCCGGCTGCGGGGCGTCCGCGACAGACTGCTCCGGCGCTACGAACACCGGCCTCTGGTCTCCTGCCTGGCCGGGCTGTACGGCTGCCAGTGGAGACGCTACCAGAGGAGCCGCGCTCAGCCTGGAGACTGCTGCTGCAACAAGGTCACACACACACACACACACACACACACACACACACCTCAGGTATCAGCCAGTCAGTGTGGTCCACCTCTGATATGATGGATATGATAAAGTTTGTTTGGTTACACCTTTATTGTAGGATTGATCAATACTACACTGGTCGTCTATGGGAAGACCATAACCTGAATTGAATCTAATGAGACATTTTGATTCATTCCACACAAGTATGCATGAATATGTTTTATTCTTACTCTGGGGTTCAGTGCAGTTTTAGTGTCCCATCAACTGCTGCTTCAGACTGTCAAGAGTACAATTCTGAGAGAAACTAAGGGGAAATACTTGGAAGATTGATATTAAAGATATTCAATATTGGTATAAAATATTGTCTATAGCTTAAATCCAAAATGTAGCGGTCCAAATCTGTCGAACCCAAAACACTATTAAAGAAACATTAACTTTCTACCCAATTCAGTTTAGTTTGCAGTTCAGTTCAGTACAATTCAAAACATCTGCTTTATTGACATGAATGTTAGACAAGCAGGATGCCAAAGCATAAATACAAGGAAAAAACACAAAAAGCCAAGCGGAAACATTCAAACAATGGATCCATGTAAGCAAATATAAATCATTAGTGCAGACTGGATGTAGAAAGAACCAATTCAATGTAACTGATAAAATTTCTCCTTTATGCCAGTCTATTCAAATCCAACATTTTTGCATGGGCTTGACTGTCAAAATAATGCAGCCCAACTGTAGAAACGATGTTACAACAAGACTGTACGACAATTATATACAACTCATATCCTTTCACTTCATTACTGAAATGATGCTGTGGTGAAGAGCAGAAAGCAAGGCCAATGTTTGCAGTTTTTAAAGCCTAACTTGCGTAACACTATTTACAGTCACAGTTAAGCCAGTAAGGAGGTTATCTGTTTGAATTCCTCTATCTCCCCTTGGGGGCCAACGGTCATTCTTCCATCTCCATGTAATTTTACAAAGCAATAAAATCAAATCACATGTTATGTATTTCAAGAAAAACCCCCAGCAATCTCTGTCCTTTCATGTGGTGTTTCTACTTCTCCTACAGTTGGAAGGAGCCAGTTTTGCTCTGCTCGTGGCGGCTTTCTGCTTAACGCTGGTATTTCTCTACTTCTGGGGCGAAGCACGGAACGACTATAATGATTTTGACTGGTGGGTTGAGTAATACATGCAGTATAGCATGGTCATAACTGAGCATACAGTACACAAATATGCATGAGTAATTGCACACATACACATCCTGCAGCTTTAAAGGAATACACCAAGCTTTTGGCAGATTGTCCCGTTGGTCAACTGAAGTGATGAGAACATGGACACCAAAATCATCCACGTGTCTCCAGTAAATCATTAGCACCAGTGCTCCATGCTAACACTTAGCATACACTAACCTAGCATACACTATATTGAGTGATAGTGGTAGTGATGCTAAAGTGTTAACATGGAGCTTACTAAGCATGGAGCTAGTTGTATGCTAAAGTGTTAGCATGGAGACTACTATCACTCAACAAAAAGTGTTAGCATGGAGCCTACTATCACTCAACAAAAAGTGTTAGCATGGAGCCTACTATAACTCAACATAGTGTAAGCTAAAGTGTTAGCATGGAGCCTACTATAACTCAACATAGTGTAAGCTAAAGGGTTAGCATGGAGCCTATTATAATTCAACATAGTGTAAGCTAAAGTGTTAGCATGGAGACTACTATCACTCAACAAAAAGTGTTGGCATGGAGCCTACTATAACTCAACATAGTGTATGCTAAAGTGTTAGCATGGAGCCTACTATAACTCAACATAGTGTAAGCTAAAGTGTTAGCATGGAGACTACTATAACTCAACATAGTGTATGCTAAAGTGTTAGCATGGAGCCTACTATAACTCAACATAGTGTAAGCTAAAGTGTTAGCATGGAGACTACTATCACTCAACATAGTGTATGCTAAAGTGTTATCATGGAGCCTACTATCACTCAACATAGTGTAAGCTAAAGTGTTAGCATGGAGCCTACTATAACTCAACATAGTGTATGCTAAAGTGTTAGCATGGAGCCTACTATAACTCAACATAGTGTATGCTAAAGTGTTATCATGGAGCCTACTATCACTCAACATAGTGTAAGCTAAAGTGTTATCATGGAGCCTCTATCACTCAACATAGTGTATTAAAATGACCAAAGGGACAATCTACCAAAAACTTGGTGTCCTTTAACAGGAAGGAGGTAGAATCTCTCCTCAGTTGAAACCCGCAGTGTGTCTCTCTCCCTCTGTACATCTCTCACACATTCTATTTTGGTGTTTCTTTTGTGTAGATCATCATTTCATCTTAGTATTTCTACTGTAGGCCTACAGTATATAGACCTACTGTGTACACTCACACAGTTTCTGTCTCTACCCCTCTGCCTCACATCAGGTTTAACTTTGGGAACCTGGGCTTCTGGTTTCCCTGGTCTGTGGTGCTGCTGGTCATCGCTGCAGCCTTCTTCACCTACATCACTGTGCTAATGGTGAGGCCACATAGTATGATCAGTGCTATTATAACATCTAGGGTTAAACTGGCATATGGGTTTGCCGATAAAAGAGCCTTTTATTAAAAATCAGATCTGGTCCAGTCAGCGTCGTCCACCTCTGATATGATGGATATGATGCAGTTTGATTGATTACATATTGATCAAATTCCACACAAGGATACATAAATATGTTTTATCCTCCTGAGTTTTAGTGGAGAGTTTTAGTGTCCCATGGTATAAATGTGGTTTCAGAGGTTTTTCCACCCTGCCACAAATATAATTCTGGGGAAAACACTGAATACTTTGGCATGGAAATGGTCAAAAGACATTGAATATCGGCACAAAATATTGGTATCAGCCTTCAAAAAGCCATTTCAGTCAAACCCTAATAATACCTCTCATATATGACGAGTCCTATTCCAAAGGGATACATTTTGCAAGACTTTTTTTTGCCTGAAGTTTATCATTAAATTTCTTTAAAATAAAAAAGAGCTCTATCCTGTAAAAGTGTTGCTATTTTTGCCAATCCAGGACTAAAGTTATCTCACATCCTTTACAAAGTCTCATTAGTTTTGTGCTGTCAATTGTTTTGTCAGGATGGGTTAAGCTTTTCTCCATATGGTGGCTATCTTGTTTTGGATCAAATCTCTTTATCTGTCAGTGGCCTGTTGATGGATGTTTAAAGGGTGGAGGGAGCAGAAGGGACAACATCCAGAGTAACAAATGCTGGATTTCTACTGCGGGCTTAAATCATTTTTCACCAGTGGAGGAAAAAAGGCATAGAATTTATATTTTTCAGTATTGGTTCTCTTTGCAATGCACTAAAAAGGTCAGATGCATGCCAAATGTGAAAAACATCTGATCTGACCTGTGTGAATACAGCTGGTCTCGCATCAGTTGTCTGATTTGAGTGTGTAAGTTTACATGTGTTTTTTCTCTATGCAGCTGCTGGCTGTGTGTTTGCTTTCAGAGGGCCAGAAGCTCTATTTACACTGGAGTCACAAGGTAATCTTTCCTGCTGTATGTTCACACTATGTGGAGTGCTAGTAGGCTCCATGCTAACGCTTTAGCATACACTATGTTGAGTGACAGTAGTCTCCATGCTATTATTATTTTCCACCATTCTTGAGTTTCCTCCTAAGACTTTTAGCCTGGCGACAGCAGGGGATCTATGGATCACAGTGTCAGTCGGTCGCTTTCTTCACCACTTTTGGTCACGTGGGTGAAAGTGTGCCACAGGGAGTTAGATCACAGACTCTCGACCGGGAGACCCCAGTTTGATTGCTGGCAGGGACGCTTCCACAAAATTCAGTGTTGCATGGCTGTTTATTCTTCTTAATAATAATAATAATAATAATAATGATAATAACTTTATTTATATAGCACCTTTAAAAACACAGTTTACAAAGTGCTTTGACAGACAAAATAAAAGCAGAATACTCAAATTATGAATTTAAAAGGCAATAAAACAATAATAAACAGGGATCGTAGGATGAAAACCATGATAAACAGTAAAATAGAATAAAAGTAAGATAGAATTAAGACAGAGTGAAGATAAGACGTAAAAAGACATTAGAAAGATGATAAAGAGCTGATAAAAAGACGACATCACATAAAAACAAGTCTATAAAAATGGGTTTTAAGAAGTGATTTAAAAGAAGTCACTGATTCTGCTAGCCTTATCTCCTCAGGCAGGTCGGTCCAGAGCCGAGGGGAAAACCCTGATGGAAAAAGCACGGTCACCTTTAGTTTAAAGTCTAGACTTTGGAACAGCCAGGGGCCCCGCCTGAGGATCTAAGGCTGCGCACCGGCTCATATGGGGTCAACATATCTGTTATGTAGCTTGGAGCCAGACCCAAACGTGCTTTAAAAGTGATCAGTAAAATCTTAAAATGGATTCTAAACCGAACAGGCAGCCAATGGAGAGAAGCCAGGATTGGGGCGATGTGATGTCGTCTGTTAGAATCAGTAAGAAGCAATATGGGGCGACACACATGGCAAAAAGAAAACACTAGCCGGCGATGCAAATGTTTTTTGCATTGTTCCACAACTGACTTGGAACTTTGACCTTTTTTCCATTTGTCAGACTTGTTACTGATTGGCCCAAAGGGTGACGGCATCATTTGTGGGGGGCCACATGTTTACTGTTGCCTCGTTTTCAGATCGGGATCCTGGTGAGTCTGACTTTCTCCATCGTAGCCACCGCCGTCTTGTCTGACCTGTGGAGTAAAGAGTGGACGACGTTACTGCTTTCCTTCCAGGTGACTCCCTCCCTCTTCTCCCATCAGCCTTTATGTTCTCTGTGCGTGTGCCGCTCCTAACCCCAGATTTTCTGTCTGTGTCCTGACCAGGTAACAGCACCGTATTTACATTTGGGTGGAGTCTTATTGATAACAGCCCTGGCTTGGCCAATAGCTTTGCATTTCTTTCGCATGAACAGCAGAGGTGAGGTGCAGTTTGTGTCATGTGTTTGATTTGCATAAGGTGTACTGGTGTTGTTTAAGCGAATGGGCACCGTTGCCTACACTGCAAAAAATTTTTGATCTTAGCAAGTCAAGTAGCCTAGCAGTAAGTCTTCCAATCTTCTTGGGCGCCCCGGTGGCTCACTGAGTAGTGTGTACCATATAAGGCTCAGTCCTTCCTGCAGCGACCCAGGTTGGAATCCAGCCCGCGGTCATTTGCTGCTCTCTCTCTCATACCTTCCTGTCTCTCTCTCACACTATCTCTGTCAATAAAGCATAAAATGCCTAAAAATAAATCTTAAAAAAAAAAAAAAGTCTTCCAATCTTCTTGTCTCTCACTTCTCTTGAAAAATTCTGCAAATGGGGTGAGATAATTTCACTTGTTTTGAGAGTCAAGTGACAATGTCTTGAAATAAGACAGATCATTCCACTAGTATCAAGATGATGTCACTTGGTTCAAAGAAATTTGTGAAACAAGTGGATTTGCATTGGAAACTACTGGAAACTGAAATGATCTCCCAGAAAGTGGAAGATTTTAAGACTAAATGATTTGTTAAGGTTGACATTTTTTGGCAGTGTACAGCTACACAACACAGCCTTCACAACTGAATTTGCTTTGATTTGGATACAGTCTCTCTTTCAGTCTGTCAAACCCCTCACACTTTGTCTATGTGTGTGTTGGTATGTGTGTGTGTTTCAGTAAGGCGAGGCCTAATCATAGGGACGTACCTGGCCGTCCTGTTTGCCCTCTACTTGGTGCCCCCTGGGTTTGTATTCCCCTTGTATCAAAGTGGAAGGCACCCTGGGCCCTGCACCGGCCCTCATCGGGCACAGAGGAGCACCCATGGTGAGTGGGACGCAATCATTAATTACATTACATTAAATTAAATGAGACAGTTACTACACTGCACAAAATCACAGGCTTGGCAAGTATTTTTGTATCCTTTATCCTTACTTATCACGCTTATTCAAGGATATTTTTAGTCAAATTATCTTATTGCAAGCCCTGCAATGGACTGGTCCAGGGTGCCTCCCTGCCTTCCACCCGATGCATGCTGGGATGGAAAATGGATTGAATGAATGAATATCTTACTCCACTGGTAGATAATATTAAACATTTCTTGAT
The DNA here is from genome assembly GCF_046629955.1 of Centroberyx affinis. Lineage (NCBI taxonomy): Eukaryota > Metazoa > Chordata > Actinopteri > Beryciformes > Berycidae > Centroberyx > Centroberyx affinis. The sequence continues at coordinate 1,636 of NW_027283458.1, read as the reverse complement.
TCGTGTCAATGTCGCTTCTTTGAGGAAATGAAAGATGGAATTTAATGTTGAAACAAGAAACGCAATTTAAGACAGTTTCCCTTGTTTAAAGCGAAAGTCTTGTGAAACCAGCAAATTAACTCAAAATATGTTGGAATAATAATATCTATATGTCTGGATACAAGGTAAAATCCCTTGCCAAGCTTGTCATTTTTTGCAGTGTAACCCTGATGCATCCTTGGATACTGTCTGGGCGTGGCCCCCTGCTTGCAGCCGGGTAACAGGAACCTGTTTTGTGCAGGGTCACATCCTTCCTGATCCCATTGTTTAGAGCCTGGGGAGAACACTTCTAGTTTAATGAGTTGCTACTGTACACAGAAGACGAAGAAAATAGCTCAGGTTTCATCTCTCCACAATATAGAAAAACTCAAACCACACCAGCAGCTGTGCTTGCCAGATAGATCAATTATATGGTATTTCCGGTAAAGTTATTAGTATTATAAATATTAAGATTAATCTTGATACCACCCTCATATTGTGTTTTGCTTCATATTTATTTTTGCCATTTTGAGTGACCCTCCCTCGACCCCTTTGGGTGCCATGTGTCTCCTGCACCTATGTGAATGCACCGCTGGCCTTTTCCTCATCGTTGTGTGTGTGTGTGTGTGATCGCACTCACAGCTGGCTCCAGAAAACACACTGATGTCCTTTGAGAAGGCTGTGGAAGCTGGAAGTGAAGGTCTGGAGACGGACGTCACCATCAGGTCAGTCAGCAGGGCTTCAGCCAGCGTTTAGCAACCCACCGTGTAGCTCAGTGGGGACACTTTTCACTGCAGCACATGTGGGCCCAAGCTGCTTTAGACTGATATATGAGACCGATATTTCATTAAAAATCAGATCTGGTCCAGTGTTGTCCACCTCTGATATGATGGGATACGATGCAGTTTGTTTGATTACATATTTATTGTAGAATTGATCAACACACTGGTTGTCTAAAGGAAGACCATAGCCTGAATTGATTCTAATGAGACAACTTAATTACATTTTACACAAGCATGCATCTATATGTTTGCCGTGTGCAATCATTTAGACAACACTGGTCATATTTTGATGAAACTTGGGCAAATGAAGCACCTCGTTTCATTTTGGCATTTTCAAACCTACACCATTTAAAAAAAAGACATATATGTTGTCTTGATATCATCATCATCATCATCATCATCATCATCATCATCCTCATCATCTTCATCATCCTCATCGTCCTCGTCCTCCAGGGTTTCAATGGAGAATTTTAGTGTCCCATGGTCTAAATCAGTGGTTCTCAACGAGGGGTCCGGGGACCACCAGGGGTCCTTGAGGGGGTTCCAGGGGGTCCCCAGCAAATTGCTGAATTGTTAAACTTCAGCATTATTTCATTTACAAGAAGTTAACACAATTAGAGAATGTAGAAGAATGACTGTTTTGATCATAGTTTCACTGTTATCTCTCTACCTACAATACAGATAGTCATGGAATTCTGGACAAAATCATATCTAACAATAAAAGATATCGTCAGATTTGGGTCTTAGAGACAAAATCTCGTCAAATGGGGGTCTGTGGCCCTAATGTGGACTAAATTAGAGGTCCTTGATATGAAAAAGGTTGAGAATCACTGGTC
>NW_027283457.1:0-24987 GCF_046629955.1 Centroberyx affinis | reverse complement strand
TAAACTATTAAATAATGTATAAATTAATACCTTAGTTAACATGAACACCAAGGGTGCCTAAGGGTTAGTTAATGCTTATTAAGCATTAACTAACCCTTATCTTAGTGACCCTTATTGTAAAATGTTACCGCATAATTTCATGATGGGGGGGACTTATAATAGTCAATTTCCAACCCTCTACATCAGAATGAACACACAGTTTAGCACGTCTTGTTTGGGATCTTAATCAGGCCCAGAGTGTTGTGGAGTAGAGACTAGGGCTAAAGACAAGACAGTTTACTGTGTCACAGTAACCTACATTTGGAAACAAATCCACCTTATCACACTATTCACTTTTACTGAGAACGTTACTGAACGGATCTACAGCCACACCACAACAAGCTGACTCAGCTAGCTCTCTGTTTCTAGCCTGGTTGTTATTAAATATTGAGACATTTTTAACTAACAGACAATTCTCCAATGGACCTCCATGATGGAGCCTCAATGAGAGGTTGCTTGAGAGCAGATCTGTGATGCAACTGCAAAGCCTCTGTATGGACAGAATGGCGGAAGATGTCGAGAGGGAAGATGAATGAGAGATGTAGGAAAAACCGATGGTCAATCATACAAGTTTCATAAAGGACCTAACGATGATTACAGAACTTAATAAACCAAAAAGAGTAATTTCACCGCCGTAAATGCCATACAGCAATGGATGAGGATTGTTGTGTGTGTGTGTGTGTGTGTGTGTGTGTGTGTGTGTGTGCACGCGTGTGTGCGCGCCTGTAATAACCCAACCACCTCACCTCAGCAAAATCAATCAAATGGAAAAGCAGTTTGCTCTCTTTGCCATTCTTCAAACTGAATAGAGAGAGCCGTTGGCCATACCCCCCCCCCCCCCCCCCCCACACACACACACACACACAGACCTCACACTGCATCCGCTGTCATTACTTGTGTGTGTGCATGCGTGTGTGTGTGTGTGTGTTACTTACTATCATACTCATGTGAGGAACCATGCACGCTAGAGGCCATGTCGCTCTACTGAGTGTGTTTCTCATTTAAAAATAGCCCCAACACCAGCACCATATAAAAGGTAATTGGTTGAGGGGGGTTGGGGGGTAGGCAGGGGGCAGCCTGGGCTGGAGAGCAGGAGGGAACACATTGTATTTGTAATTGCTCAATGTGCAGCCACAGAATAATGAGTTCTTTTCCGATATTAAACACCCTCGGCGGCCGAGGACAATAATAATAAGAGCGGAACAGTGGGCTTTAATAATGATGAATAGCAGCCTGAATTAAAGACGGCCATGGATGGTTAAATGGCTTTTAGGTCAGAGAGAGTAGGAGGAGAGGGACACATACACCTGGAAACTCATTTCTCTCGCCTTTTGTCAACTTGTGATAACAGTTTGGTAAGTTCAGAGTAAGTTTAACTTTGTCTAAACACATAAGAAAAACCTGATTGATTCTTGTGGGGTCACTACAGCAGCAAAAGGCACAGGGAAATAGCATTTAAACAAGAAAAGTTGGGGTTATATAAACATACATAATTGAAAACTTTAATGTTAGAGCATGTTCAGTAGATTGTATGAATGGGGAGTATGGGGAAAAGTCTGGATCATTAAGGTGTGCAACATAGGAAGTGACTACAGAATATGGCTTATTATGCCAAATATGTTTGCACATACAAGGAAAGTGACTTGGTGGTTGGTGCATAAGGTACATAAGGCAACACGATAAGCAAAGAAGTTTACAATATAAGCAATATATTAACAAAAAATAGCAAAATATTAACAAAATATATACAAAATACAAAAAATAGCAAAATATTAACAAAATATATATGTTGTATTGCACATGTTCATTGTAAATTGTATGGTGAGGTAGGAGATGTTGGTGTTGCAGGTGTTCATTCAATCATATCCAACCATGCATTAGGGGGAAGACAGAGACACCCAGAACAGATTGCCAGTCCATCACAGGATGCATTTATTTTCTGAAAATATACCAAAATATGAAATATCTGCTATATAAATGTAGAAATATCAATATGTATGCAGCATGTAATAGGGGGGAACCGTTCTAAAAGCATCGGTATACATGCAGCATGTGCTGTAGGGATATGAGAATACGATACAATGTGAATATATGATGCGAAAATATGTCGTGTTTACATCAGCAGGCCATGCAGGAGTGTGGAAAGAGTCTAGACATGTCGACGTGTTGTAAAAAATTATTTTCTTTATCAATACACGCACACACACACACACACACATACACATGCACAAACTGGCATATAGTGAGTCATAGCTGGCCTGGAGGCTCCGGAGCTGGTGGGTCGATGCCGCGCACTGAGCACGTGCAGAATAAAAAAAAAAAAAAACACCACAGTGAGTTTACATGTGTTCGCAGGTCGTACTGTCTGCTGCTTGGTACACAGGTCACACATGTTCCCTCCCGCACTGTTTTCCATTGCAATCCCATCATGGGCTTTTTTTTTTTGCGTGGACCGGCTCAGGAGAGCAAGCAGGCATCATCGGCACAACGTGGATCTAATGAGAAACCGTGACGATCGATAATAAAAAAAAAAAAGGGGGGGGGGGGGGGGGGGGGGCGGCGCAGGTTTACGTCTCACATGTCGTCTGTATGTGCAGTGAAGGGATTCCAAATGGCCTACCGGAGGAGAGCCTCGTGGTTGGGGGACCGCGCTGTTACCATGGTTACGGAGAGAGAAGAAGAACCCCGTCCGTGTAGTGTTTTTTCCGCCTCGTTCGCAGAGCTGGACGTCATGTTGGATGATTCTTGGTCGGTCTCCAGCAGTCCCACTGTGAGGAGAATATTCACTCTAGTACATGTGACAGAGAGAAATTAGAGGACTTTGACTTGGCACAGTTGGTGGCAAAGGACGGAGGGGAGCACGGTTTATTTTGGTTAGTTTCATCTTGATTTATCCGGGGGAAAGTGGACAGAGCTCCATGCGCTTTTCCCAGCAACTCCCAGCTTCTCGTTCATACAGTTCCACACGTTCACACTGGGAATTAGCCAGTACAACCACAGTCTTCTGCTTCAGTGCCTTGTTCAAGGGCACCTCAGTAGCAGTTGATGAGGGAGGCTTAGGTATGTGTGTGTGTGTGTGTGTGTGTGTGTGTGTGTGTTTGGGGCGAGAGGAAAAGGGAGAGCAGGAGGAAGAAGGTAAATGTTGCGTCACCCGCAGAACAAACCCCAGGGTGTTTCTAAGCCTTCAAAAACCCTCTGCACACGCACACATGAGAAACACATAAAGACGCAAACACACACACACACATCAACACACACATAGGTGCGCACACACATACACACACACACACACACAAGAGCGTCAGCCAAACTTTGAGGTGTAGAAATGTGCCTGAAGTGAAAGAACATCCAGGTTTTTCCGTCTGACCCTTATATAACATCATCTTTTAAACTCTGCCAAACTCCCAAAAAAAACTTCCACAGATTTCCCTCCTCTCGCTTAACTTAACTTTCTCACTGTGAATTTATTCATAATTTTAACTTGACTTCCCAAAAATTACCTCGGGGTATTTCATGCCGGTAGAATATATAAATAATAGTGTAAATGTGAACTTCATGTCAACAGTTTGCCAGCTCATCACAACCTGGGAGGCAGAGTGAAGTCACTTCCAACACACAGATAATCAGACAAACAATCAAACAAACTTAGTCATCAGATTTCCATTCGGCGGTTATCTTTGGATGAGGGAACATTATTCAGAAGCATCCATTAGCACTTCTCTGACACCTGTCTTTATAAAGTTTGGCCAAACTACCAAGGCACTCCACTCTCTATTCATCCCCTCTTCTCAGACTCTACAAATTCTTCAAATTCTTCAGACAGACTGCATTAAATAACTCAACTGGAAGGCCACATGCGCACAAGGTTCGTGCTATTATTGCTTGTTCGTGAGTCGGATCCGGATCCGCTCTAAAATTTAACGGGTTCTTCCTTGGCCCATGCTACACCCTTCCATGAAGTTTCATGAAAATCGGGCCAGTAGTTTTTCCGTAATCCTGCTAACAGAAAAAACAAACACACAAACAAACAAACAGCACCAAAAACGTAACCTCTTTGGTGGAGGTAATTAACAGTTGACCCGGATGGGAATCAACTAGATCAGCATTTAGACTTTTGTGTGTCTACGGCTTCCTATATAGGTAGCGTTTCAAGGTAGGACGTTGTAATTTTCAAGTTTTAGTACAGTCTCATTCTGGTAGGACACATAGGGAGCATCCTTTGAAAGGAATAGTTCACCCAAAAATGAAAATTCTGTCATCTACTCACCCTCATGCCAGTTGAAACACAGGTGAAGTTTGTCCATATAACACACGGGGAGGTTGCCAGCACAACTCCATAGCAGCCTTCTCCAAAACAACAGAAGTCAGTGGGGACCAGTTCTTCAGAGTTCCAAAAAGACCTACAGTATATTTACACCATCATTTAGTGCAAATCTTACTACAGCTGATTGATTTGCAACAAATAATGGTGTATAGGTCTTTCTATTCACAGTGTGATTGCTTGGCTGTTTTTGTTTTGGAACTCTAAAGAACAGGTCCCCATTGACTTCAGTTGTTTTGGAGAAGGCTGCTACCAAGTTGTGCTGGCAACCTCCCTGTGTGTTATATGGACTAACAAATTTCACCTGTGTTTCATTTGGCATGAGGATGAGTAGATGATGACAGAATTTTCATTTTTGGGTGAACTGTTCCTTTAAGGTACCTTGCTGTGGTCGATTTTGAAGGAGGCATACAGTGGTTCCTTAGGCCACATCAGCAAAGAACAAAACCCCAACATTTGCTAAAATTAATGGCAGATGGAAGTCCCCACTTTGAGAACATTTTCCAAAACAAGCATTACCAATTTTATGTGAGCATTGCCAATGGGGAACCATATTACTTCATTTTAGTACAGTTGCTGGAATGCGTTTGAGCGTTCTGGCGTAGTTTAGCTAGCTAGACGTTACTACCACAGCAGAGCCTATTCAAGGCTTAATTTGATGGTGGATAAATTAACTGGTTGCGCAGTATCAATCTCAGAACCCATCGTCTATCTGTCTGACGACGATTAGACTCTGGGGGCGACGGACAATATTTGGGGGTTTCCGGTGTAGCCAGCGGACATCCGGGCCAAGACTTCCTCTTCCGTGTGCCGGTCATTGTTTACAGTCCGATTAGCAACTTGAGACGCGAGAATGGAGTTGGAGTTGAGAGACGACGTCTCATATGCAGATATCTGTTTTTATGGGGACTGCCCATTGTTCCGACGGCCCATTATTCCGAAACCCCAATAGTCCAAAAAATGTCCACCCATTGGACCGAAAGCCCATTTGTCCGACAGCCCGTTTTCCCGGAGGTGGTTGGGTTGAGGCATGGGGTCACTGAGGTTAGGGTTAGAGCAAGCTTACGGTCAAGGCTGTCAGAAGCCACGGTTGTGGATGGAGCCAGGCATGGAGTTTTCGGATTATTGGTGTTTCGGAATAATGGGCCGTCGGAACAATGGCATGGCACCCTGTTTATAGAGATTAGCCGAAATGTCGTCTGGACCTAAAACGCTTACAAAAAGTATCGATATTTGTGTATTGTACTCAACTCCAAATCCATTCTCGCGTCTCAAGTTGCTAATCGGACAGTAAACAATGACCGGCGCACGGAAGAGGAAGTCTTGGCCCGGATGTCCGCTGGCTCCACCGGAAACCCCGAAATATTGGCCATCGCCCCCAGAGTCTAATCGTCGTCAGGCCGATAGACGATGGGTTCCGAGATTGCCGCAGTATCCACTGTATATATGTTGTTAGGGTATGTGGAAAAACAGTCACTGTACAATGTACCAGTTCATTTGTACACTGGTCAGAGCATGTGAGCAGAGTGGAGCGAGTTGAAACTAAAGTTGAACGACTACCAAGCTATTGCAAAATATAGTTAAACAACTAGTTTAATTACAGCAACAAAAACTACTCCCCAACACTGTGTGTGTGTGTGTGTGTGTGTGTGTCTATCTGGGAAAGTGTGCCTCCACTCCAAGATGATTATGAGCTGTTCTCCCTTTGGACAGTTGTCAGCAGATTCTCTGCTGCTCGGTATTGTCCTCTAGTGGCATCCACCTCTGTCAGTAAGGTAATTCTCCACTTCCTATAGCATAGCTCCTGGCTTGTGTTTCCTTCTAATTATCATCTGAGGTCCTTTACCTCTCCTCGTGCCTTTTGCTGACATTCCCTTTCTTCCCCTCTCTCTTTCCATCTGCACAGCTTCAAGGCAGTCAGGAGTGAGGCGTCTTATCACACTTTGGGTTTTTTCCCTTACTCTCTCTCTCTCTCCCCGTCTGTTTCCGTTTCTCTCTCTCTCTATCACTCAGTCAAACAGAAGTACCCGCTCCCTATGCTATCTCCCTATTCAATTCTTTGTTGCATCTACTTTCTTTGCAGTGAATCTCATCTATCTTTCTCTGTCCTGATGCGTCTCTCTTATCTTCCTCTTCGTCAGTCCTTCCCACCGCACTCTGGTCTCTTTCTCATTATTAGTCTTTCTCACTTGCTCATTTACTCTACCCAGATCTCTCACCCTTGCTTATTCATTTTATTTCTCTCCATCAGCTTTTATTTGTCTCCTTTTCACGCCCCCATCCCTTTCAAATAACACAGTTTCATTCTCTCCTTCCTCTACCTCTGACCCCATCTCTCTCTCTCTCTCCCTCTCTCTCTCTCTCACTCTCTGCTGTGTACTCAACTGAAGAACCGGCTGTGGTCAATCCATTACTGCTGCACTCCTCCCACCAAACCTTGTGCATGCGTTTGTATGTATGGTTATGTGTGTATATGTCTTTTGAGTGTTGGGGTTCAAATTCTGCCAGAATCCTAGAGAACCAGTGTCTGCACCGCCTACCTGGAGCATCTGCACCCACATTTATGTTACGTTTATTGCCACTTTGATGAAGAGCTACCTACTAACGTCTGCATGTCTGCCTGGGTGCAGACCCAGAGGGCGGTGAAAATATTTGCCATTTAGCTGGGGATATACTTGTTGCCTGATACCTAACCAATCTCTAGAGATCAACATATCCGCCTGAATGTAACGTCATTTTAAGTCGACACTGATGCGTAGCCATGACAACACCAGAGACGGTTCAGAAAGTATAGAGCATCTTTGACAAGACGGAGCCAAGTAAAAACAAAGTACGCCGACTTTTAATCAATTGAGAACAGCCTGGATAGCAGCGTCTATCTTGTCTATAGCGGTCGCCATTGTTGTTATTACTCCTCCTTGGTTCTGGCGCACAGCTTGACAACGCTTGACAACAGCTTGACAACGCCGTTAGTCCCGCCCATGGCGTTGATTGGCTAATCGTTAGTCCCCCCCGGCGCTCATTGGACCGATCATTTTTCAACCGAGAAACCGCTGTTTCATGTCACGATGCCAGACCAGAATCAGTCAACTGGTGGAGTGGGCGGATTCAAAGGTCTGGACCCAGGCAAGATAAACTTGAGCTTACCACCATCAATTAGCTAGTGAGCTACCTAGCCATTAGTTAATGCTTATTAAGCATTAACTAACCCTTAACTTAGTGACCCTTATTGTAAAGTGTTACCGTGTGTCTCTATGGCGTTTTTTCAAAATAACTGCATCATTGACAGGATATAACGGTTATAAAACGGGGTTGTTTTCCTGGTGATTGACAGGTCGCCTGTCCAGTGATCGACAGGTTGCCAATTACGGGCCGATAGCAGGCAGCTCTACGATTCTGCAGACAACCCTCAGGCTCCAAAAAATGTCTACATGGCGGCGATCGTAAACCCAATCTTTTGGCAGTAGACAAATGAATTGTGAGATGGAAAATTAACATTAGTAAAAGGAATAACGAAAAGTAGCATTTAAATACCTTTTTAAAAAAATTTCACATCTATTTATAAATTAATTTATAAATGGATCATCAATTTATTCATCGTTTAAAGACAGAATAATGAAACGGAATTATTAATTGACACATTTAATGAACATTTTATTAGTTTTTTTTAGTAACATGATACTTGCATCACTTTAATGTGAATTAATCACTTTATAAAATGTCTTTTTTAAATGTATCTATTAATTCAATTCATCTCTAATAAAGAGGCTGAAAGCGATCAGCAAAATTAATCGACCTTTATTGGCGGTCAGTGAGAATTACAGCAAGCATCGACAGACTGATCTCCTCCTACACTCCTACAAGTCTCTGGCACATAGGAAAGACACGTAGGAAGAGGAGAGGAAGAAGGAGTAGGAGATAAACGAGGGGACAGATGAAGAGGCTGGGCAGCAGAGTGATAAGAGCAAAAATGATGTAGAAGAGAGAGAGAGCATGACAGAGATATGCCTGCCTGTGCCAACATATTCATGACTGGACTGCACCACACTGCTATCTAAATTTTACCTTGTCTGTCATTCAGCAGCAATATACTTCTCATATACTGGCCTCAGTAAACTAGAATGATTTTAGAAATACACTAATACTCAAATATTCATCTATGTGAGTGAATGAAAGAGAGTGAGAGTGAGCATGAGTCTCTCTACTTTTTCTTTGACCTTTTCTTTTAATGCTGGCATGCCAATGTTACAGCTTACATGTGTGTAACACCTGGGTCACCATCTATGTAAAGCAGGGATGGACGACACTGTATACCAGTGGTTCTCAATGTGGGGTCCGGGAACCACCGGGGGTCCTTGGACGGGTTCCAGGGGATCCCCAACAAATTGATGAATTGTTAAACTTCACCTTCATTTAATTTACAAGAAGTTAACACAATTAGAGAATGTAGAAGAATGACTATGTTGATTATTTCACTGTTATCTCTCTACCTACAATACAGATAGTCTTGGAATTCTGGACATATCTAACAATTATTCTCAGATTTGGTTCCAAGAGACAAAGTCTCATCAAATGGGGGTCCATGGCCGTAGATTTAGATTTATTTGACATATCAAAAACAAATATATATAAAATGTCATACACTGCGACAAATACGTATTCATTTAAAAAATGTTGAGGATAACACAATAAAGTTAAAAGATAACTTATTTCCGTTGTGGTCCTCTTTCAAGGCAGACAAAGATAGCAAGACAAGTCACAGATGACTAAGGCACATACCGTACATATACTCCTACTGACACTCGTACCTACATACCTACACCCATATACATTTCAGTCATTTCAGTATATTCTGATGAACAAGTATGAGGTGGCGGAGCATTCTCAATAGGAAGCAGTATGCAATAGGAATGCTTACTGTCAACGATAACCAGCACACCCTGACGAAGGCTCTGGGGAATGTCAGCTGTGTTTAGCTTGTCTTCTGTGCTGGCTCTAAATAAAATGTAAATCAACTTGAGCATAATTTTTTTGTCCCTGTGCGTGCTTCCCCATTCCAGTGTCAGCATTTCCCCACAGGAAATGTGTTAGTCAAAGTGGTAGTGGCCGACTAACCTAAATACCTAAATAAATGTTGCTCACAAAATGCTTTCGATCTGCCCTCTCTGTTTAATATGGAAGGGAAAATAAACTCGGCTAAATTAGTTTGCATTGTGTTAGAAAAGTCCAATTTGTATCCGCTGCACCTGTGGCGACCAGCAGCAGCAGCGCTGGCTCGGTAATCTAAATCAGAGAGGAAAGAACATGTCAAGAGGAATTGTGAAGTTGTGCTCTAAAGTCACTGGCAGCAACCATTAGTGCTGGTCCAAAAAGAACGAACAAATCATTTTGAACATTTACCAAAATACATGACTTCATAAGTCACCATCTAAAATATAAAGAAATAGAAACAATTAACAGTAATAAATTCAATTATATAATACTAATAATAATAATTTGGGGATTTTGGATAAGATTTCTTGGTGGTTCTGGACTCTTGAACGGTAGTGTAGCCTACTTGTACCTGTATCTCCATTTTATTGCTTTCTTGTGTTTTGGCACACACTTTTATTTAAAGTTCCATCTGTTTTTAATTGTATCTCTGTTTGTTTGTTTGTTTTTTTGTTTACCTCATATATTACCTTTTATTCCTATTTTCTATTATATATATTTTTTTTTATTTTTTTTTTATTTTTCTATCATTCATTGTGTTAGTTTCACATCACTGCTTTTGGGTTTTATTGTATGTAAAGCACTTTGTAAACACTGTTTTTAGAAAAGTGTAATACAAATAATAAAGATATTGTAAATATATTGCCCTCTACTGACCTAAAACAACACATGTGTAATGTGTAGGCACACAGGACGTTGCCCGGAAGTTATGAAGACCAGACAGCTCAACCTAAGAAAAAGCTTGAAAAATTTGATTCTTTTAGATGTGCTGACTCGAAATGAACGAATCACCAAAAAGACTCGAACTTCCCAGCGCTAGTGACCATAATGGTCTTAGTTGTATCTATCAGAAAAGAGTTACTAAGCAAGCCCAGGATATTCTTCAGGACCCCCTGCACCCTCTTTTCTCTGAGTTTTCTCTTCTTCCCTCTGGGTGTAGATGCATGCTCCCTAAAGGTAGCAGCAACAGATTTCTCTTTTATCCCTGAGGCAATCCACAGATTAAACGTGGAGGCTAACTGCAGTCGAGCCAAGTGTTCAACATGGCTTTGTTCTCAGTGAAAATGAACGTCGAGGCAGCTATCTGTGCTCGTCCTGTGCTGTGGAAATCCCTGAGTGTTTGGCTTTGGCTTCATTTTAAACTGCCAGAGATCAAGGTCATTTTGATCTGCGAAAATCGGTAAGGGAATTTGCACCGGTGATGGATTCAGTCCATCGCTGATCCCTGATGTATTCGTCGTGTAATAGAGTGATACATAAAAAGAGACTAGGACCTCCAGTTGGTGATTATCATACACCAAACAACCATTCATATAAACTGAAATCTTTTATACTTTCAGGCTTTTTTATAACCTGTATGTTCATATAATTAACATCATTTTGATACTACTTACTGTGATGTATACTGTGAATTTCAAATTGTTGTTCAAACTGAGTTTAGGTGGGTTTACATACCTGAGCATAATCTAAGGTTTGGTCACATCTTACAGATGTTGGTATGATGTTAGGTAAGTGTTGCAGATACTGACTCCCTCAGATATTGTTTTGGAATTTCATACTGCGTGTGTGTCCAGTGTGTATTCCTGGGCGTGTGTGTGTGTCAGAGAGAGAGAGAGAGAGACCAAATTACAAAATAAACTGCAATGTTACTCCCTTCTTCATCGAAAAATAGCTCATTATCTGAACATTCAAAACGTAAAAGGATGAAAAATCCTTATGAAACTAAGGATTAGTGATCATAATCTGAATATTGAAAGAGGGAGATATAAAAAAAAACAATGGATGCCCAGAGACAAAAGGCTGTGTCAGTACTGTGAACTACAAGAAGTAGAAACAGAATTGCACTTATTAGAATGTCCAAAATACAAAAATATACCAAAAAATATACTTCCCAAAATTTGAACGTGCATTTCCTAGCTTCTATTGTCTCCCAAACTCACTTTGTCTAGGATGCATTGCATATGAGTATTGTCCATAGCATTGCATAGAATCATATTTATCATATGAACTATTTATATGATAGTTTTTATAATTAGGAATTATTTGTATTTTTTTCATAATTCTTTTAATGTTTAATTAATGTATTTCCTATAATCCCTATATTCATCTTTTTATTTGCAATTAATTCATAAATCAGTACAACCACAACATGTCCAGTATATTTTCATGTCCTTGCAATTATTATTATTATTTATTTTTTTTTTCCTCATTTTTTGTATTTTATACACCCGGTGATACAACCAGAAGAAAAGAAAAGAAAGAAGAAAAAAAACACGAGTAATTACATATTCATCCATATATACACATACATACATATACACACATGTATGCACACAAATATTTATATGTACATACACAGCTTCATACACGCATACGGATATACCTACACTCATATAAATTAAGTAAAAAGGTTGTTAATTATACTAACTAAAGATAACTGGGACAAACAAACGAAAAAAAGATTGTATGTGTGTGTGTCTACTCCTCCTCTAAGATGTGTGCACAGTCCATTACAACCCACTCCGCCTACCTTTCTTTCTGCTTGTTTGTTTGTTGGTTTGTTTTCTCTTTTTCGTTTTGTCTTGTTTTGTTTGGTTCTGTTTTGATTATGTCTGATTATTTTATGACTCTGTTACCTTGTTATGTCCTGTCTTCCAACACCATGTTTTGTGTTGATGTGTGCACTGAGTATGTCTATATGATTATTTGTTTTCCCAAGATCCTATATTCATCTTGTACCTGATTCTCTCTTGTACTATTTTGGCACCACTCAATACAACCTGATTCCTGCCAATAAAGCTTTTTTTTTTCTGAATCTGAATCCGAATCTGAGAGAGACGTGGAGTGTGAAAGCCCCATCCGCTCTAACCGGTGCACTTTGGCGGCAGCCGCGGGGCTCGACAGGACGTCCCGGTGGACTCTGCGGGCTCTCAGCCATCAGAGCCTGGACTCCAACCCACAGGCTGTTTCCACTCCAGCGTTTTGGACGCGGCCCGATAGCGGCGAGTGCCTATTAAAATCCCAACTGCTCTATCAGCGCTGGGCAGCAGGTAGCTAAGCTAGCGCCCACTACGGGAACACACACACACACACACACATTGACTCATTCCAGGTTGGGATATCTCGCAGTATGAGATATGAAGGCTGTCAGGACTAGACGGAGAGAGATAGGCAGGCTGAGAGTGCATATGGGGAAATATGACTCATAATGCTGAGGTGAACCGAAAAAAAAAAGCGGTACATATAGCCTGCCCCGCTTTTATGTAGACTCTGTATGTACAGTAGAGGGAGTTGAGAGAGGGAAGGCTGCGGTTTTATGGGAAGGTTTGAATGGCATATCCTATAGGAGGGGAGGAAAATATGTGGCTGTGGGAGTGATACATTATGTGTGTGTGTGTGTGTGTGTGTGTCTTTCTGTCACGGCTGCACGATTATGGCAAAAATGATAATCCTGATTATTTTTTGCTAAATACCGTGATCACGATTATTAATCACAGTTGTCAGGATTTTGTCAGCGGCTGACTAAAATTAACAGCTGTGATTAATAATCGGAGACAGATTGACTTATCATCATGGTAACGCTGACGCATTTAGATTTTGAGTGCACGTATGCAGATGGGGAGTTCAAAAAAATGCGACTCCATGCGGCTTTTTGCAGAAGATATCAGATCAGTGTCGCATGAGAGGGAAAAAAAATCAACCGGGACACTTTCAGCTGCAGTGTGAACGGAGCCTTAGTTCCCCATCTGATTCGCCTGCAATAAATAGACAAACTATATGATGAGTGTTACCTGCAGTATGACTGGTTCGAAGCAACAAGTGAAACGAGATGTCGAGATGTGTGGAACTAGTTTCCCCTACTGAATTGAATTGGTGCCTTAAGGAGCTCCTAAAGGAGTACTTCCTATGTTACCAGGTTCCTGTGTTCCCCAGATTTATATGGTACATAATGGGAACATGACAAAGGGTCCTATGTTCCCAGGGTCCTATGTTCCCCAGATTTATATGGTACATAATGGGAACATGACAAAGGGTCCTATGTTCCCAGGGTCCTATGTTCCCCAGATTTATATGGTACATAATGGGAACATGACAAAGGGTCCTATGTTCCCAGGGTCCTATGTTCCCCAGATTTATATGGTACATAATGGGAACATGACAAAGGGTCCTATGTTCCCAGGGTCCTATGTTCCCAAGTTCTACATATGTGCTCTCCCAGGGTCCTATGTTCCCAGGGTCCTATGTTCCCAGGGGCCTATGTTACCAGGGTCCTATGTTCCCATGTTCTACATATGTGCTCTCCCAGGGTCCTATGTTCCCAGGGTCCTATGTTCCCAGGGGCCTATGTTCCCAGGGGCCTATGTTACCAGGGTCCTATGTTCCCAGGGTCCTATGTTCCTCAGTTCTATATATGTGCTCTCCCAGGGTCCTATGTTCCCCATTTCCACATATGTGCTCTCCCAGGGTCCTATGTTCCCAAAGTCCTATGTTCCCAGGGTCCTATGTTCCCAGGGTCCTATGTTCCCAGGGGCCTATGTTACCAGGGTCCTATGTTCCCAGGGTCCTATGTTCCCCAGTTCTACATATGTGCTCTCCCAGGGTCCTATGTTCCCCAGTTCCACATATGTGCTCTCCCTGGGTCCTATGTTCCCAGGGTCCTATGTTCCCAGGGGCCTATGTTCCCCAGTTCTACATATGTGCTCTCCCAGGGTCCTATGTTCCCAGGGTCCTATGTTACCAGGGTCCTATGTTCCCAGGGGCCTATTTTCCCAAGGTCCTATGTTACCAGGGTCCTATGTTCCCCAGCTCTATATGGCACATAATGGGAACCTGAAAAAGATGTTCCCCAGCTCTGTATTCACTTAATATGGTTAGTTAGGGTTAGGGTTTAGGGTTAGGGTTAAACATAGGACCCTGGGGGAGAACATATGTAGAACTGGGGAACATAGGACCCTGGGAACATAGGACCCTTTGTCATGTCCCCATTATGTGCCATATAAATCTGGGGAACATAGGACCCTGGGAACATAGGACCCTGGGAACATAGATACGCTCCCCTGCTAAACCACCAAAAAGAATTTCATTAGTATGGTTTTTGTTTCCAATAATAGCCTAAGTGCTGTTTCCACCTTGACAAGAATAGAGTTCTGGGGAAACACTGGTGTGGTGTGGTGTGGTGTGGTGTGGTGTGGTGTGTAAACGGGGTGTGTTGTGTTTACAATCCTTGTTTTTTTCCCCACACATTTTTTTCGGGAGAACGCAAAAGCTTTCCGAGAGAACGCAACAGATCCTCGGGAGAACGCAATACGTTTGCGAGAGAACGCAAAAAGTATGTATTCATTTTTTTCTCCCCCATCTATTTTTTTTCTCCCCCTACTATTTCTTTTATTCTTCTGTCTAGTGTTTTTTCTCCCCCATGTCCAGTTAAGTGCTCCATATAAACACAATAGAACGTTTGGAGCTGAGTTTTAACACCGTCTTTCCCCAATCTTTCTGCTAGTGTGGGTGTGTATGTCTGCATGATTGTGATTTGCCTAAGAGCTGCCATCAGTGTGTGTGTGTGTGTGTGTGTGTGTGTGCTGAGGCTGAGCCAGCACAGTAGATGTGTTGGCCTCTGGAAGCCTCTTTTAATCGCTAGCAGATTTTTGCTGTGCGAGGAGCCTGGTTGGTGGGCAGGTTTACTGTTGAGTGTTAATGTTTGATGGAGTGCTGCCTGCTCTCCTGAACACACACTGCTTTGGTCTCCACTCTGATCTCCTATGCCAGGTGTGTGTGTGTGTGTGTGTGTGTGTGTGTGTGTGTGTGTGTCCTATCCTTGCGAGAACCAGTTTGAATATTAGACCTTAAGAGTGAGGACATTTTGGCCACTCCTCACTTCTCCAAGGGGCGAGTTTAGGATTAGAATTTGGGTTTAAGATTAAGATTAGAATTAGGATTAGGTTTATAGGGTAAAGGCTATATGAATGTAGTCAATGGAAGGTCTTTACAAGTATAGTGAGACGTGTGTGCAGACATGGAAAGTAACTAAGTACATTTACTCGAATACTGTACTTAAGTACAATTTAGAGGTACTTGTACTTTACTTGAGTATTACCATTTTATGCTACTTTATACTTCTACTCCACTACATTTCAGAGGGAAATATTGTACTTTTTACTCTGCTACCTTTATTTGATAACTTAAGTTACTAGTTACTTTGCAGATTCAGATTATTAATACAAATTATAATCAACTAATAATTTATGATGTATTATTATAGATTACTGTAAGATACCCAGCAGTATATGAAGTAGTGGAAATCAGCCCCACCTTTTCCAGCTGCAACATTAAAGTGATGCTTACACATTAATGCATCAATAATTCTAATTCAATAATATAATATATACTGTATTATTCTGAAATGGGCCATTCTGCATAATGAGTACTTTTACTTTTGTTGCTTTAAGTACATTTTGATGCTAATACTTTTGTACTTTTACTTAAGTAACATTTTGAATGCAGGACTTTTACTTGTAACAGAGTATTTTTATACTGTGGTATTTCTACTTTTATTTAAGTAAAAGATCTGAGTACTTCTTCCACCACTCTGTGTGTGTGTGTGTGTGTGTGTGTGTGTGTGTGTGTATGTGTGTGTGTGTGTGTGTGTGTGTGTGTGTGCGTGCGTGCACCCATGAGTGTAGGGTTAGAAAAACTGATAAAACCCCAAATTCTTGTAAATGCAATTTACAAGCGCACATGCTTTTATCGAATAGCCTGCACATACTGAATGTGTTAGTTTCATTTGTTTGTTCCAACCAATCATATCGTATAATATGGCTCGTAATCAAATAGTGTGTTGTTTGTGTGTGTGGGCGCTCTCTCCCCAGCTCTCTGTGTATCTGTTCCATCTGGGAACCATTACAGAGCAGTAAAAAAAAACAAAAAAAAAAACCTCTGCCTCGTATGTTCATAACTTCCCCTGTTAATGGGGAAACATTGATTATTTCCAGTTTGTGCCTGGAGGTAATTGAATGAGACTGCGAGGAATTGGCAGGGAGTGTTGTAATTGCCGATGAATGTGCCAGCTGATGGGAGGTGACGGGGAGGGGGTCGGTCCTCACCTCGAGCGGAGGTCTCATTAGGCCTGCTGATGCCGGTCAAGCGTGGCTTTATGATGACTTCAACCCGATTACCTGGAGACGGATTCATTGGAGATGCTTTTGCGTTGGATAGGTACAGTAATGACATTCCCCTCACTGCAAACTAGTTGATTCATGAAGTAACACTTTACAATAAGGGTACACTAAGGTAAGGGTTAGTTAATGCTTAGTAAGGGTTAGTTAATGCTTAATAAGGGTTAGTTAGTGTTTAATAAGGGTTAGTTAGTGCTTAATAAGGGTTAGCTAATGCTAAATAATAGGAGGGTTAACTGTAATACAGGGTCATTATCATGAATGGTAACACTTTACAATAAGGGTACACTAAGTTAAGGGTTAGTTAATGCTTAGTAAGGGTTAGTTAATGCTTAATAAGGGTTAGTTAATGCTTAGTAAGGGTTAGTTCATGCTAAATAATAGCAGGGTTAATTGTTAATTAAGGGTTAGTTAATGCTTATTAAACATTAACTAACCCTTAATTAATGTACCCTTATTGTAAAGTGTTACCATTCATGATAATGACCCTGTATTACAGTTAACCCTTCCATTATTTTTGGGGTCAATTTGACCCCATTCAACATTTCACGTCTCTAAAAACACAATTAACATTATTTTTCCAGTTTGATATTTCATGACTTATTCCTAATGTCCTAATTTCATGACAAAAATGTACACGTAATTTAACCTTAAAATTGAACAATGATACATTTTCAAGGCACACACTTTGCATACCATGGTATTGTTTGGGGTCATTTTGACCTGAAAACCCCAGAGAAAATATAAGTTTTACACATTTTTTGTTTTTTTATTACCTCCGCCAAGGAGGTTATGTTTTCGGTGCCGTTTGTTTGTTTGTTTGTTCGTCTGTTAGCAGGATTACAGAAAAACTACTGGCCCGATAACCCTAACCCAGTGTTGGGGAAAGTTACTTTTGAAACTAACTACTTTACTTCGTTAGTCTTTATTAAAAGTAATGCGTTACTTTCACGTTACCCACGTAAAATCATGCCTTTAAAATAGGTCTTCTGCTGATGGCATCACTCTTAATGTACAGAAATCATCACGTCTGGAACACAGCCTGAAGTAACAATCTACTGTTGTCTAAAGAAAACATCAAGGCAGCTTTCAGTTACCTGGTTCCACAGTAAATACTCAGTGGGGCTTGGACCGACTGGATCCTTTCTGCCGTCACTGCATCACAACCACAGGTGTTTTTGACTTCATCAATACTGTGAAACATTGGCTCAGTGTTCCTCTCTATAAAAAAGCTATAATATAATTTGAGAAAAAATATGCTACTGACACGGAACTATTGACGTTAAAAGGCACATGAACTGGTGAATATCAAACTTCAAACTAACTTCACCCCGGTGATCAATGGAGCCTGATCCGGTCTGGTCTCAAAATAAACGGCAGACTGTGCTCACAAGCTTTCAATTCAAATCTTCAGGTTAGGTAGCGAAAGCCAAACTTACAGGTAACAGTAATGTATTATTCTTCTCTGCGATCAGTTCAAAGTAATGTGAATATTTCCAAGTTCTGCAGTTTGTTCATTCTGAAAGTGAGTCGTAACCTACAAGCCTCCACCGCACCGCAGCCTGCTGCAGTCTGCTTTTAATACCTTAATTCATTTAATAACTTATTTTTTTTTAATTTGCACAACTAAACATTTAACCAGTTGAAAGAAAAATAAAAGTAGCGAAATGTAACTTTGATAAAGTAACTAATAACTGATTACATAAATTGAAAAACTATTGCATTAAGTTACTAGTTACCACAACAAAGTAATCTGATTACTGTTACCCCCAACACTGTTGGTGACTAATTTAATTTTTATTGGTGTTTTTTTAATTATTGACTAACTGCTGTGTGTTACTTGCTACTTGATGTTCTGAAGTGTCAATTTGACCCCAAACATAAAAGATGTCTTTTCAGGTCCAAAAAATTCCTGATAATGACCCTCTATTAAGCAGGATAGCAGAGAGAAGTGGGTTAACCACATAGCAGTAACAGTAATCTAATTTGTAGCAACATTTAAATCCTGAATCCAAATTGATTGTCTGCTCTGTTAATCTGTTCCAATTCTAGTTACCTCCACCAAGGAAGTTATGTTTTCGGTGCTGTTTGTTTGTTTGTCTGTTAGTAGGATTATGGAAAAACTACTGGCCCGATTTTCATGAAACTTCGTGGAAGGGTGTAGCATGGGCCAAGGAAGAACCCATTGAATTTTGGAGCGGATCCGGATCCGACTCATGAACAAGCAATAATAGCATGAACCTTAATGACGGAGGTCTGTGCTCTCCGAGTGCCCTTCTAGTTCTAGTTACTTTTGAAGAAACTAGGTGACTACTTGATGGATTACTCAAGTTTAAAAAGCAATATGCATATTGCAAGATTCTAGACATTATACATTAGCATAGACTGAAATAATGTTTGATGCTGGTTGTAGATTTTTTTTTTAATTACAGTCTGTAATAATCTGAAAATAACTGTTGCAGAGTTTAGTATTCCAATGGATCATGTATTCAGCAGGTAATCACTAATCTGATGGATTACTTTTTGAAAATATCTTTCCCAGCCTTGAAAATACCACAGCCCATCCTCCTTTATCATCTAAATGTATTGTTCATACTCCTTTGAATCTACTATTATAAATCTTAATCATCTCCTCCTATAGATTAGTAAACACCCCTTTGTGTTCCACTATTCATCTGAATCTACAGTAAACACCCCTCCTCATCTACTGTACCACTCTGAATGTTGATCAATAGTAAGTGTTATTTCCTTCTCCATCTCTATCTACTCCAAGCCTTCCCCTCTTTCCCTATTCATCTGAATGTACCGTAAATATTTGATTACTCCACATCGACCTCCATAAATACAAGGTGATTTAACTCGTCTCCATCATCCAGTCCGACAGACTGGGAATCAACCTCCATTTCCCAGCTGGAACCCATATCAATAATGAGAATAAAACACCTGATCCAACGCAGAATCTCAACTGCAATGTGTAGCCCAGGGTGAACAGTGATGTATTAATGGCCCTAAACAAATATGATAATAAAGACTTGCACAGTTTTTCCCGGTGCCTGAGTCGACCAAACAAATGAACATTATGCTGCCTTCAAAGTGCTGTCGGAAATATCAGAATTTTGAGTTGAATGTGCACGAACAATATAAACAAGGGGGAAAATATGACAGCATTTTCTATGATCCCCGAGTTGCCGAGATGTTTATGGGTAGAGCATGGAAATCTTGTCAACAACTGATGATAAATGTTTTTGTTTTTTTTAAATAAATTGAAAAAGCTATAACCCCATATATAAAATCCCAACTTCAAAAAAAAAAAAAAAAAGGCTATATCTGAAATAGCACTTTGTTCTACATGTGTCCATATTGTGATCTGTAAGGAACTTCGCTGCTGAAATCACAAGAATTTAATCAAAATATAGGTAAGTTATTGGAAGTTGATTGCTTCATAAACTTACCGGGCCTTTTTTTGCGGCAAAACTGCCTGGTAGCTACTTGTGTTTCTTTGTTGGAGTCTGTGAACAGATTACTTTTTACAGGTTACGTTACAGGTTCAAGATTTTATCACGTTACTGGATTTTTATTCATTGTGGGATTTATTAGTTCCATCTGTTTTTAATTGTATCTCTATTTTTTTTTTTTTTTTAAGTTGTACCTGTTTATTACCTTTTATTTCAATTTATTACAAAAAAAAATTCGGCACACACTTGTAGTTTCACGTCACTCCTTTTGGGTTTTATTGTGTGTAAAGCACTTTGTAAACATTGTTTTCAGAAAAGTGCTATACAAATAAAGTTATTATAATTATTATTATTATTACATTTGATTGTATTACATTACGGGATGTTATTACATTATGGTCAATTATTACGTTTTGTGTGATAGTTACGCATTGGAACTTTAGTTCTATTTCACACAGGCTTCGCCCGCTCTATTGGCAGGGTGACTCGTTAGAGGGCGAAGCCTGTGTGAAACAGAACGCTAGTTACGCATTGTAACTCTAGTTCTTTGATCACAGGGGGCCCTCAAATGCAGTGATTCTCAACCTTTTTCATATCCAGGACCCTAATTTAGTCCACATTAGGGCCACGGACCCCCATTTGATGAGATTCTGTCTCTCAGACCCAAATCTGAGACTATTGTTATTGTCAGATATGATTTTGAGTATTTCCATTTGATGCTACTTTATACTTCCACTCCACTACATTTCAGAGGGAAATATTGTACTTTCTACTCCACTACATTTATTTGACAGCTTTAGTTACTTTTCAGATGGAGATTTGACACAATGGATAATATAACAAGCTTTTAAAATACAACACATTGTTAAAGATGAAACCAGTGGTTTCCAACCTTTCTGGCTCTTTCAGATGTCTCACATTTCAGATGTCTATGAGTTGTTAACAGCTCCACCAAATAGTGATTTTTCCCTCTAAACCTCACATGGTTTCATTTCAATAAATGTTCAAATGATCCAATATTTCAGCAAAAATCAAAGATTAGAGAAAAAGTCCAAAAACTGAAAACAGATTTGTGTATCGGAACTTTGTTTCCTCTCCCATCAATCATCTCACGACCCCTCAGATTTATCTGGTGACCCTTTGGAGGGGCCCGAGCCCTAGGTTGGGAACCACTGGACTAAACTAGCTAACTGTATAAACTAGCTAACTGTTCAAACTAGCTCCACCTCCAGCAGCTACAACAGTAACATGCTGCTTACAGACTGATGCTTCAGTATTAATAATCTAATGATGTCATATATAATAAAATATCAGTCAGAGGGACCAAACCACTACTTTTACTTTAATACTTTAACTACATTTTGCTGCTAATACTTATGTACTTTTACTTAAGTAGGATTTTTCATGCAGGACTTTACTTGTAATGGAGTATTTTTACATTGCTGTATTGGTACTTTTACTTAAGTAAAGGATCAGAGTACTTCTTCCACCACTGATTGTAGGTAGAGAGATAACAGAGAAACTACGATCAAAATAGTCATTCTTCCACATTCTCTAATTGTGTTAACTTCTTGTAAATGAAATAATGCTTAAGTTTAATAATTGATCAATTTGCTGGGGACCCCATGGAACCCACTCAAGGACCCCTGGTGGTCCCCGGACCCCACGTTGAGAACCACTGCTCTAATGAGTCACCCTGCCAACAGATCCCCGTTAGAGGGCGAAGCCTGTGTGAAACAGAAGTAGATCATCCCCAGGGTTTCCAACCATGTTTGATTCACTAGCATGGAAGTGAATTTGACAGAAGCCTGGCAAAGTGGAATTTCTACAGCTAAACAAGCAGCAGACAAACTCCAACCACAGCAGAAGGCTGCATGGTAAACTCCATTCATCACTGGCCTCATTAATCAATGCACAGACAGAATCAGCAAATGTGTGTGTGTGTGTGTGTGTGTGTGTGTGGAGTGTGTGAAACAGTGATCCACAATGGCAGGAGCCACAAAAGCTTGTCTGAGACTTCCCACTCTTCTTTAAAGTACAGACTGCTCAATAGACGACAACATGGGAATCAATAATATTGATTAGAAAAGTCCACGAATGACCTACATACTATTCAAGCAGAAAACAGCTGAACTACTACTGGAAGAACAGAGGTGAAGCTCTACAGCGCCCTCTGTGGCTTTCCTGTCCACTGCAGGGAGAGGGGAGTAACTAACGGCTAGCGTAAAGAATTCTCATATAGGTCAGAGGATATTTACAACTGAGCTGAGTGTTAAATTTTCATGAAGGGAGGGCTGTGCTGCCCTCCTGGGCTACTGTACCTATTACCAGCTGAGCGAGAGACACAGAGAGAGAGACACAGAGAGAGAGAGAGAGAGAGAGAGAGAGAAGCATCCCAGGGCTTTCCTTAGAAGAACAGGAGGTCAAACTTCAGCTGTTTGCTGATGACCTGGTCCTGTTGTTGCTATCCGAGGAGGGCTTACAACACTCCTGTCTGTCACTCCTACAGACATATTAACAAAAAAATTACAATTTTTTTCTTTGTGGTAATAAATGTTGCCCTATCCCCGCCCATCCCTCCCAATGTCCTGTATTGTTATATATTAGCTTAAATTGTATTGGTTTTATATACTGCTATGCTCTTGCTCGCTATTGCTGAAATTTTCAGTTTGTTTATCTATTATCCATTATTCGTGAATGCCTTGTGACATTATTTGACTTTAACCTTTGCAAATGATTTGGCAACATACCGTATTTCCTCTAATAGTGGCCGGTAGTCAATTAAAAGCCGGGTCTCTGATAATGGCCGGGGCCGTGGTCGACACGACCAAATAAAGGCCGGCCCCAAATACAGGCCGGGTAAAAAAAACAAAGGAAAAAACAACGGTGGATACCGGTAAACTCCTGGTGCCTGTTATATAATGTAACTGTAGTTTGCAGTACAAGTGCCACAAGATGGCAGCATGCCACAAGATGACTCGGCCAGCGGAAGTCTCTGGAGCGTGCCGTCGTCGATTACCGTAATTATCGGTAATGCATTGCAGTAACAAAAAAACGGCTACCTAACGAACCCCAACAGAAGCAAATCAGAAAACAAGGAGGCTTCGTACTAAAATATGAGCAAATATACTTATCAAACAGAGGGAATTAGAAATAAAGGCCTGTCTCTAATATAAGCCTGCTTCCAATAAAGGCCTGGTACCCTCTGCAGTTGAGGTAAATAAAGGCCCGTGCCAATATTAGAGGAAATAAGGTAGGTTCTTTCCTTGTCATGCCAATAAAGTAGAATTGAATTGAAATGAGAGACAGCAAGGTAGTATTAGTGACAGCCAGTTACCTGCTGTGTGTCCTCTGCTTTTTAATTAAAGGATCTGCCATATCTCTGTGTTGAGCGTGTGCCTGACCCACACCGCCCTTACAGGCAGAAATCTGCAACTGCGGCCCAGCAGGCTTGCCTCAGGCTCTGTGTGTTCAGGCTGACATGGTTTTATTTCATGAGCCATGTACTGTATGCAGCCTGTTACTTTCACTTTCTCTCTCTGTCTCTATATATATATATGTATGTGGATGGGTGTTGGTCATCAGGGCCCCTAGACTCAGGCTCACTAAATCAGTGCCATCTTTTGAATCTCTACTTAACACTCATGACTTGCTTTTATTTAATGATTTAATCAGCCTTAGCCTATATTCTTTTTGTTCATTCCTATCCTTTTCATTTCTTCCATTTCATCTTGCTCCCTTTTTTTTATACATGTTTTATTCCCTATCTTGTGGTATTGCTTTTTGTTTTTATGCAAAGCCTCTGCTTTTTTTTTTTGGTATGTTTTTTTTATGTGAATTAAAATGATTAAAAACTTAATAAAACGTTTTTTGAGTGCATGTGTCAGGAGTGAGTTTGTTTTGGACGATTCAACTTGACAATTTATCCTTTTTGATACTGGCTTAAAAGCCATTCACCATATAATTTAGTCTGGAAGGTTTTTGTTGTACTTCAGTGTCACGGTGAGGAAGAGTGGGAACAGAGAAGAGACGCAAAGCTGTAATTAACAGCTACTATATAATAGTCATTCAGTCATTTTCTCTAGCCACTTATTCCTTTTTTAGGGTGACAGGACACTGTGCCACCCCCTCTCTTCAGCTTTTAATTACTGCCTAGCAGGGCATGGTTTGTTTCAGTTCAATAAACATTCAAACAACTGATTTCTTGATTTGAAACTGAAAAATAAGTCACTGGTAATAAGTTGACTTTTCTATCTATGAGTTCACAAATGTGAGATTCTTCATATTGAGACCAGACAAAGAGTGAGAAGATATAAGGTAGGTTGAAATGGAATGGTAATTCAGCTTTTTCTGTGATGCAGCAGAGCCAGGTCAGTCCTGAGTTGTCGCAATGAATCTTTGGGCTTTCAATTCGTTCTCATCGCTCAAGTCACCATCCGATGCATCCTTGATATTTTGAGGTTGGCATGGAAACTTCCGGGTTTTCTAACCGTCCTCCGTCCTGACGTTCTTTTGTTTTGGAATCGTGCTTCAGCGGTTAGATATTATGTAAAACATTCACGACACAAGAACGCATATTGATAATCAGCCTATTGTTGACCTTATTCCCATGGCAGCCATTTCAAATTTACATCTGTAGGGGAAAAATGAGTCTCGCCCTTGTGGGTCAAAATGAATGAGCAAAGGTTCAAGAGTCTTCTGTGGATTCTTTATTCAAACATGCATGGAGAGAAAACCTTAAGCACACACATTCAAGTGGGCTGCAGGATATTCTCTGACAAAGGGTAGA